>NC_056734.1:43694728-43704728 GCF_019279795.1 Protopterus annectens
ACCAGGGATACTGTATATGTTATCCTTTAAGGGTACATATTAAAAAAAAAAGAAAAACATGGTGCAATAAACCACTAGACACCATGGCTAAGTAGCATGCCCTTATAGGAACTAAAAGAGTCTACAACCCTATAAACTTCCACCAAGAATATTAGTGAACTCTTGGCATGTGAAACCCCATCATTAACCCACTTGTTTGACAGATAACGTAGTGACGGCATGTTTCTCTTAACATATATAGAGGATCTTGAGCATTATGCAATGCCTACAACACATGACACTCGAAGGAAAGTGATTGGGAATTTAAAGTATACCTCATAACTTTGTAGCACAAGACTTCAGGGCTAAAGCCAAAAGTAATGATGGGATAAATCATAAAGGGATTTTAAGTATTCCTCTTACAAATATTGAAAGTCGATATGATAACAGCTTTTGCACTTGCATGCATTTACTGAAGGATATGAGTGTGAAACTCAAATGATGTCTTGCATTAAGGACTGACTGCAATCATTTGTGAATTACCAAAGCAGGGGAAGACGAAACCTCCTGTATGTTCTGACAATAGGGGCAGGAATGAGATATGTGGTGTGTGTGTGTGTGTGTGTGTGTGTGTGTGTGTGTGTGTGTGTGTGTGTGTGTTTTATTGTGGGTCACAGTGTAAGAGAGTGACTGAAGGGGAGATCCCTGTACCAACACAATTCAGCCACCTCTGATAACTATAACAGGAATGTGCAGATCTATACTCATGGTACTTAATAGAGATTCAGCGACATGCAAATTGGATGACAATGAATTATTTCCTCATTGTGGCTAACATGTTTCTGATATACAAATCACCACAAAGCAGAAACAGGGCTTATTTACTGCAGCCATTAAAGGGAGTACTGGGAATCTTTATGAGTCCCCAGGACAGTCTTTTGCAATTGAGCAATATTATTGATAGAAAATAAGTCAAATAACAACATTGTGTATTCTAAACTATGTAGCAAGACATTGGTAGCTATGGCACATCTTTCTACAGTAGGAAAAAGATAAGATATTTACTAGGCTACGTTTAGCTGAGCACTTGCAATCTGAGCTTGTTTTTCAGCATAAGCTGTAAATTTATGTTCTTTGTCTAAAATGATTCCTAAGTACCTTTGGTGAAAGACAACTGGAAGATGTTGGCCATTTGAATCATATATAAAGTGAGATGTACATGAAGCTCATCTTTGATGTGTGCCATGCAACTTGACTAAGGTGTCACTTACATTTTATCAAAGTCAATATCTGGTTAAACTTTTTTAATTCAGTATATTTCTGTAAAAAGTGCAATGCCTTTTCAACAAATGTTTATCATTAGTTAAGTGTGAGATAATTATTTTATAACCAGGTCCAAGGAATATAGAATTAATTTTGCAAGGAGACTTCATCTTGCTAGCAGTTCTTCCCTATTAGTTATCACAGTACTTTCAGGGTGCAGAATGCAATCTTTCTGCAAAATTAGTTGGTCAGCAACACTTTCTATTAGTTAATACTGCTGTACCTCAGCAGATTTTTGCTTTGTTTTTATAAAATCAGCACAACTATCATTTTACTTACTTCTTCTTTTGCCTCTCATTTCAGTACAGAGAAGACACAACTAGTTTACCATGTTTGCACACAATTTTCTTAATTTTGTTCTTGTTCTGTACAGCAGTGAACCCTGCTTTCACTTTCTGAGCATATATTTTCAAAATCAGTATCTCTTTCTTAACTTCACTAATGAATGACCACCATTTTCCTATCCAAGGACTTTTATCTTTCAGAATCAACACATTTTATTGTACTCAGCACTGAACCTCCTTTGTTTTATATTGTTTTCTTTGCCTACTCAACAATGCCCCCCTCTTTTTTTCAGAGGGTTTTACTTTTCAGAATAGCACCTTACATCAATTTCAGTTTTGCTAAATGCTAGCAATGCTTTGGTAATGCAATTGTATCTCACATACAGACTTTTATTGAATGTCTTTAAGCACAATACCAACCACAAAAATACTTTCCCAACTTAGCCTTTAACTGCCAAGAAGGCCCACTTTTATTGCTGGAATAAGATTTCATAAGGGAAAAGGGCAGATATTCTTGAAGGTATACAATTTTTTAATATATTCAGTCTCATGCTTTGGTTTTGACTAAAGTGTCTCTTACATTTTATCAAAGTCAATATCTGAAAAGATTGGATACTACATTAAATTATAAACTTTGCTAAAGACAGCAAAAAAAAAATTACCATTTCTCAGTGCTTTACACACATTAAGGACCTTCAATGACCTCATGCTATTATAGGTTCACAGGTGTTTACTAGGCTAATGACCACAAGGGGCTTTTTAAGCCTAGCCATACATCCCAAATCTTTGACAAGTTCCGATACCCTTGATAAGTGTAAGCATGGGCCTGGGAGATGAACCACTTACAGGTTACCTGTTTGCATTAGAGACATAGGTGAAAAACCAGGGATGAATTTCTGGTTTCCCATCCAATTGTCCAGGTTGCACTTGAATTGTGTTAGGGAGGAACTCTGCTTCACATGGATGGGAAGCCTGTTCCATAGACACAGTTTTCTCTGGGATACATACCTATCTCAAAAGCATGTCCAATTTATATCACAGGCAAGGTTTAAGTCTTTAGAATGGGTAATTCTAGTATTGTTTGTTTTGTGGATATGCAGGAGGACCATTAGAGTGGGGTCTGACAATGCCATGTATGCAGGCATAGATCTCCCCTCAAAAGCCTGTAGGAGACAGAATACAGGGATAGGACATTGAGGCAGTCTGCATAGCCTCTAGTGATGAACCTCTGTGGATGTTCCAGTTGTGGGATATGCTTGGTGACGTACATACCAAAGGGTGCATTGTTTTCAATGATAGGTCTGATGAATGCCAACTATAGTGGAACAATGACTCCTTGGACTTAGATGCCATACCTTTATTTATAAGTGGCGCATCATAGAATGATTTCTTCACCACTGTAGACACATGATAATTAAAGGGTAGATTACTATCTATGTGTGTCCCTAAGTCCCTGACAACTGGATCAACTCTAAGGGTTATGTGGTCAATATGATAGTTACCAGAGATGGATGACTTCCCAAAGGATACTATTATGCATTTCTTGGCATTTAGTTTTAGTCCATGGCTCTGACACCAGTTATTTGTCTGTGACAGCCCCTCCTGGAGAACATTTGTGTCAGTGTGACATTCAATGACAGCTCCTAACTTGCAATCATCTGCAAATTTAGTCAGCCAGAGACCACTGACATTGGCCTTGACTTCTGAGAAGTAAATGCTAAACAGGAGCGGTCCAAGGACTGATCCCTGAGGGACTCCAATTGTGACTGACTTCTTTGTAGTGATGGACTCCCCAATTCTAACTTCCTGGGTCCTGTCTGTGACCCAGTTGGGTGACATACGGGTTTGTACCTAACCTATTCAGTTTGTCAACAATGCCCAAGTGGGGTGTTGTGACAAATGCCTTGGCCAGGTCAAGGTAGGCAGTGTGAATGAGTTTGCCCTCATCCATTGTTTTGGTGACCTTCTCAAAGAAGTCCACCAGGTTGAGTAGGCATGATTTGCCCTTGACGAAACCAAACTAGGTTTTGTCCAGTGTCTGGAGGTTTACTATATCTTAGTTGATCATCTCCATGATAATTCTTTCCATGGCTTTACATAAAGTATAAGACTATTGAGACTTATGGGTCTGCAGTTTCCAGGGTCTGTAGATGGCCCACCTTTGTGCAGAGGGATGCCTGTTGCCTTTCTCTATTCATGAGGCATGAAGCATGTTTGGAGGCTACAATTAAATAGTAATTCCAGAGGCCCTGATAGGTCATGCTTCATGCTATCTAGAAGGCATCCTGGGATATTGTCTGGACTCATCGATGCAGTGTTCTTGGTCTTAGTGACAGTATTAAGGAGCTGTTCCCTAGTGATAGTAGGGGAGCTGTATTTCATGATATTTCCTGAGGGAAGGTTAAAGAGAGGGAGAGGAGTAAAGTTTGAGCTGAATTTATCATTCAGGAGGTTTGCTGTATCTTCTGGCTCAGTATAGGTGGCTCCATTTACAATGAGCTCTGCACACAATTATGTATTGCCTTTGAGGTTGTGCACCTAGCTAAAGAATGCTTTGTGGTTGTCCTTGGCCTGGGAGGTCAAACTTACCTCAAATTTGGCTTTAGAAGACTTTATTTGTCCTTTGAATTGTTTTAGTTTGATGAGAGTGCTTTTATCCTTCTGGGTGCTGCACCTCCTAATTTTTGCCATGGTTTTCTTCCTCCTGTTATACATCCAGTTGGTTTGTGATTCCACCAGTGTGGCTTGTTTTTTAATTAGTTCTGTACTTCTTCCTGGTGGGTACAGCTGCCTCTATGCAGCTACTAACATGCTTGTATAGGGTTTTTGTGAACAGGTCTGCATAGGCAGAAGTTTTCTGTGGGTTTATAGGGACTTGAAATTTTGCCAGTTCTCACTCAATAGCAGGAGGTTAGCCTTAGAATAGTTCCTGAATATTCCGGGTTGAGCTGGGGGTCCAGGTTTTATTTTTACTTCAAAGGAGACCATTTTGTGGTCTGACCTTACCAGGAAAGGCATTATGGTAGAGGATGTGCAGCACTCTCCCATATTAATGAGGACTAGATCCAGTATGGTTCCACAGGAAAGAAACAAGTGCAAATGCAGACGTTTAAATCAGAAAGTTGAAAGAGATGGAAAAATTTCCCAAACGGCCAATAACTACAATTTCTGGACCAGAAACCACTCCTTATTTGGTAGATAGGTTACCTAGTGCTTACCATTCCCACTGATAAGCTAGTAGGCTTCCCTCTAACACAGAATGGCTTGGGGGGGCTCAGGAGCTTGCAAACAGTCCTGGATACAGAAAATCTCTATTTGGACTAAACTAGTTACAGGAAGGGGGGGAAACCAGTGCAAATGTAGGCTTTTAAATCAGGAAGTTGAGAGGGATGGAAAAACTGCCCAAATGGCCAATAACTACAATTTCTGGGCCAGAAACCACTCCTTATGTGGTAGATAGGTTACCTAGAGCCTACCACTCCCACTGATAAGCTAGCAGGCTTCTCTCCAACACAGGCATGCTTGGGGGGGGGGTCAGAAGCTTACAAACAGTCCTGGATATAGCAAATCTGTATCTGGACTAGATGAGTTACAGAAAAGGCAGGAAACAAGTGTGATTTTTTTTTTTTTTGTTACAGTTAAGCAGAACACAGGGAGATGCTAGCAAAGTTTTTTTTTTTTGGTAAAGGAAAGGGAGAGAGGAGAAGCAGAAGATAATTCAAGGTTAGGAAACTAATTGGGTTGGCCTTCTCAAGTGTTATCTCTGTATTAGGTGGAATGAGCTAATGACACTGGACTGGGAGGAGTGTCCCAAATCACATTTACAGTAGGGACGGGAAAGTGCAAAACCACCAAGTATAACAGCAAGACACCAACAGGAAGCAAGGGTGAGGAAGAATACTAAAGCTACTGGCCCTCACTCTTTTAGACAGTAAACACTACAGAAATGTTTATCAAAGCAGAAGAACAGCAGTGAGCCCCAAAATGAAAGTTTTAAACAGATAAAGGAGCAAGGGGACTCTACAGAATGCTTTTAACTGCAAACAAATCAGTTATATGACACACTCCTTGGCAGGAAATCAGAACAAACAAAAAGGCGCTTAACAAGTACAGAAAACTTCCCGTTAATACCTTTCACACAGTAAAACTAGCTAAAAAGTTGTACAGTGTGACAGTAAAAACCTTAGTTATCAGACCCTGTAAGTCCTGTAAGGCATACAATTTTAGTTTAACCATGCAAATTAGTTAATAGCAATAAAATATAGTAAAAAGTATGTGGCAGGCAATAAAAGGTGCTATATATAAATTGCTAGAAGCAATAACTAGTAAAAATAAGCAAAAAAAAAAAAAACAGGATACTTATTGTTATATATCTCAGATCAGAGTTGTAGTCAATGCCCCTCCTCCACTCGGCTAAGCGTGTATAGACAGAAATCCTCTCAAAGTTAGGGCTTAAATGCCAGAAGATGCAACCTTAAACAACTTTTTTAAAAGAAAAAGCTCAAAAGAACCAATGAGTGCTTACTCCAAGCCCTAGACCATCCAACCTCCACCAGCTAGCAGCCAATCAACACAATCCTGCCATGAAGGTAAAGAAAGGCTTCTGCTAATTCAAGATGGCCTGGTCATGTGCTTAGAACAACCACTGCAAAAACAAACAGGCCCAGAGACAGCAAATCTGAACTGAGACAAAACTAAACCTACTAGCCTACACTCTTTTAGACAGTAAACACTACAGAAATGTTTATCACAGCAGTAGAACAGCAGTGAGCCACAAAATAAAAGTTGTAAACAAATAAAGGAGCAAGGAGACTATACAGAATGTTTTTAACTGCAAACAAATCAGTTATATGATACACTCCTTGGCAGGAAATCAGAACAAACAAATAGGTGCTTAACAAGTAGATAAAATTTCCCGTTAATACATTCACACAGCGAAACTAGTTAAAAACTTTACAGTGTGACAGTAAAAACCTTATCAGGCCCTATAAGGTAGACAATTTTAGTTTAAACGTGCAGATTAGTTAACAGCTATAAAATACAGTAAAAAGTATGCAGCAGGCAATAAAAAGTGCTATATATAAATTGCTAGAAGCAATAACTGGTAAAAATAAGCAAAAAAAAAAAAAAAAACAGGATACTTATTGTTATATATCTCAGATCAGAGTTGTAGCCAATGTCCCTCCTCCACTCAGCTCATAATTCTGTAACTCCATCTTGCAAGTTTATATAGCATTGTGAGAATGTTTTGTTTGCTTTATCTTGCTCTTGATAAACTTTTTTTAATTCAGTATATTTTCTTTAAAAAGTGCAATACCTTTTCAACAAATTATTTCTTCTTATTATTACTTAAGTTCTGTCCTTCATCATTATCTATTCCAGGTGGCTTAAGATCAGACAGGTAAAGAGAGTTATTATTTCCAAGTAAAGTTTCAGTTTGTGTATTTGCAACACAACTGCATTCCACTTATTTGCTACTACCTATCACATACTTTCTGGTGCAAAATTATTTTGCACCTCAGTTTTAATACAGGCAACACATAACCATTCTACCAATTCAGCACACAATTGTCCCTGCTTGTTCTATAAAGCAGTGAACCCTTTTTGTCTTTCTGAGGGTTTATTTTCAAAATCAGCAACTTCTTGTCTTGCTCAGCAATGAGCCCCTTTTCCTTTGCATCAATATTGTTCTTGCTTTGTTCAGCAATGAACACCATTTTTTCCTGTCAGAGGTTTAAGCTTTCATTATAACCATCATTTTCCTGATTTTCACAGGAAAGAGCCTCCATTTTTCCAGAGGGTTTCACTTTTAAAAATGGTACCTTTTATTAACTTCAGTTTCATAAAATGCTAGCAGTATTTTGGTAAAGTAAATTTAATACATACAGCTTTCTGCAGCAAGTCTTTTATTATAGCATCTACCAAGACCTACCTCTTCCAGGTTAACATTTAACTGGCACAATGTCCCAACTTTATTGCTGGATCAAGCCTTCACATGGGAATAGAATATATATGCTCCTGTCCTTTAGTGCATCTTACTTTTTTCCTGAGGTATCTGAAATACATTAAGTGAAATTTAGCTCTTTATGAAAGTACACAAATTATCACATAAAGCACCTAGTGATACAGAGTGCTGTATATACTTTGCTTCAGACAGTATCCAAGAATGCTGCTTTATACAGTGCCACCATTTGCCAGTGCTTTCCACACATTGCTCTCCTCTAAGAGGGCTTGCATGTATAAAGTTTTCAGCAGTTTCTACCATAAGAGTATATTTCAGAAGCAATACAGTTGCAATATTTTTCTTCCAAAAAGAATTATCAGAAATCTGTTTTTGCTTACTTAAAGCACAGGTCAATTCAGAAATGAAATAAATGTTTGCACAGACAAGTAGTAAACTTTTCCTCTCTTACAAGATACTATGCTCTGGCTAGGAACTGAATTCAGCAGCCTTTTAAGATTTCACTCTGCAAACTGTACAGTTATCATCTTTACAGCCAACAACAGATAACTATTTTTTATTCTACAAATCCCCACTCACTTGAGTTTTTTCTATCAAATAAAGAGTTCATTGACTTGCTGCAGACGTCACCAGCAGAACTCCACAGGTGAACATCCCAGTGAAGAAATACTGCTGGGTATATTTCTGTGCAGCAACATATTTTACCTTTTTCCAAAGTGCTATCCTATTAACTTCTTCAGCACTATACCCATTACTTAGTCTTTACATTTATACAGCACTTGAAGCATGCAGTGCAGTAAATATTTGCAGCATGTTACTGAATGTCACCATCATTGTCGTTATCATCATCAATCCCCTCTTTCCAAATTTCTACATGGTTGAGGTTTCATATCATCAGTCAGCACCTCTCTTGACTGAGTGCCATTCTTTATCTTCTTCAACATTCATGGCGGACAGTTGCAGGTCTTGCCACACACAAGCCATCTGGATGCATTAATTTTCTCTTGTCCTCCTCATAGATCTCCCAAATCTTCACAAACTTGTTTTCTGCTTTCCTGCACATGTACCTGAGCAACCATAATCTTTTGTTTTTGATCTGTTCTGCAACTGGAGCTACTTTGGCCTTTGCTCTGATGTCATAATTTCTTCATCTGTCCCACACTGTGCTTCCAATCACCCATCTCAGACACTTCCTCTCTATCACCTCTAATTCCTTCAACTGCTCTGCCTTCACTTTCAAGATTTCTGTAGAATACAAAAATACTGGTTACATCACTGCTTTGTACACCTACTTTTCAGCTATATTTATTAGCATTTTTCTGTCACACACCACTCCTGACACTCTGTGCTACTTGGCTGCAGCCCCTCTAATTCTAGGGTTGATCTCCTCAATCAGAATTCCCTTTCCCTCATCTACCCCTCTCAGATACTTGAAGGTGTTAACTTGCTCTACTTTTTTCCTTCTATCTCAGATTTAAGCTGTCCTGTCTGCACTCAGTTTTATCTTATATGCCTTCAATTATACATTTTTTGCTAAAGATACTTTTCAGAGTCTGCTTGTAATGCCACATCATTTGCATACAGCAGTTCTGCTGATCTATCCACTCCCGCCTGTTTGCTATGGAGACCATCACCAGTATGAACAGCAGTGAGCTCAAGGCTGAACCCTGATACACCCCCACTCTGACTGTGTCCCCTCTGTGACTCTGAACCCAATGCATGCTTGTATATCATAGGCTACACTAATTCTACCATTGTTTACAATGTTTCAAACCATCACGACTGCACAAATCAACTTTTTGGGACCTTATCATATGTCTTCTCTGAGTCAAGGAATGCCCAGTTGGACTGTTTCCTCATCAGTAGCATCTACTCAACTACCTCTCTCACTGTAAAGATTGGATTGGTGCATCCTGATCTGAATGTGAACTGCCCATCTCCCATTTACTTTCTACTTCTCTGTGTTTTCATTTATCAGTCATCCTATCCAGCACTTTCATGCAGTCTGACAGGAATTTTATACCTCTGCACTGCCATTTTTGTGAATGTCCCCTTTGTTCTTGTACAGTTTCATACTTAGATTTACTCCCTACATGCCAGAGCCTGCCTGTTTTTCCAAAACATTTTCGTTCTCTCTCTACAAGATGGATCAAAGTCTCAAATACTCACCTCTGACTGTACATGCTCCTGCCTGTGCATCCTTCTGCATTACTTCCTCTCTTTGCAAGATTGAACAATTTCTACCCCTCCCCCTCTCTTTCTGATATTCCTGTTTATAAAAAGGGATCTGTAGCCGCCTCCAATCATGGCAAGTGAGAATCATCCTTCCATATTGCTTCAAAATGTATAGTACCATACACTACACCAACCACTAGGATGCATTATACCACTATATATAAAGGTATAATGTGTGTGTGTGTGTGTGTGTGTGTGTGTGTGTGTGTGTGTGTGT
>NC_056734.1:43709728-43794728 GCF_019279795.1 Protopterus annectens
TAACTTTCCAGCAAGTTCTATGATGAGCTCAGCAAAATGAGCATGCTCAGTGCAGCATAAGGGTGAGTCAGCAAAACCCAAGTCAAGTCTTATTGTTAGCTATCATAATTGTGGTTCCAATCATGAGTCTAAAAGAGAAAAGTGTTCAGCACTTGGCCAGCAATGCCACAAGTGTAAATAATGGAACCACTTTCAAAAGCGTTATAGATCAAACAAGCCTCATTCATTTATTAAGAAAGGTCACTCAAAAAAAAGCAAGTTGACCATATAGAAAGCTGCAACTCTACTTTCTATGTAGATGGTGCATCAGTGGTTGGTGAAAAGGTTTATACAGTAGATTTGCTGGCAAAAACAAAGTGTTTTGTACTGTCCTGATCAATGGTAAACCCACAGAGCTCAAAGTAGACAGTGGTTCAAAATGCAATGTTATGTCAGCAGAAACATTTGCTAGAGTAAGAGTTGGTGAACAACTTAATTTGGCCAATTGTAGGAAGTTTGTTGCTTATGGAGGTGAAGAGATTCAAACCAAAGGCTCAGTAGTGCTTTCACACTATTTACGTGGGAACAGTTACAGTTTGCAATTTTATGTAGTCAAAAGACCTGTGCAGTCATTAGGTCTCAGAAACAGTTTAAGAATGAAACTGTTTTCTTTTACCAAAGAAGTCCATCATGTAAGCACATGTCCTAGTTCCAGTTTCACTGATGCTATTTTCTCAGAGTATGCTGATGTTTTTGAAGACAAGCTAGTCAAACTTCTAGTTTGTACTCCATGAAATTAGACCCAGAGGTCAGTCCAGTGATCATACCAGTGAGAAAAGTTCTGACAGCTATGCAGGACAGAGTCAAGGTCCAGTTAGGTAAAATGGTGCAGCGAGGTATGATTTGTCCAGTCACAGAACCAACTGAGTGGGTATCTTCTATGATATTTGCTCTTAAGAAAAGCTCACATGAAATCAGAATATGTATTGATCCAAGAGACATAAACAAAGCATTAACGAGGCCCCACCATCCTATGCATACAGTCAAGGAGGATGCTTTCCTCATGCCAAATGCCACTGTCTGTTCTGTCTTAGATGCAAATAGTTCATTTTGGCAAGCAATGCCTAATGGCAAATCTTTACTACTGACTACATTCAGTACCCTATTTGGTAGATACCAATTTCTCAGAATGCCTTTCGGAATAAATTCTGCCAGTGAAGTCTTTCAGCATGCAATGGAGCATGATTATCCGTGTGATATAATAGTGGATGATTTACTACTTGGAGGCAATGGTGAAGCAGAACATGATAGAAATCTCAGGAAAGTTCTGGAAAGAGAACTTAAAGTGATTCTAAAGCTCAGTCCTATGAAATGTAAATTCAGGCTACCAGATGTTACTTACCTAGGTCATTTATTTATCAGTAGAGGCTTATGACCATATCCTTCCAAACAAACAGCCATTCTTGAAATGCTAGCTCCAGACAATGTCCAAGCCTTACAGCATTTCCTTGGTATGATTAATTATTTGGGCAAGTTTATACCAGACTTCAGTGAATTATCAGTGTCTTTAAGAGAGTTGATGCACAAAAATATTGCCTGGTCATGGTTGGAACAACACCAGAGAGCATTTGATGACCATAAACAAAAAATTGCCAGTCCACCTACATTACGATACTATGATTCACACAAAACAGTAATTCTTTCCTGTGATGCCTCAAAGTTTGGACTTGGTGCAGTTATTCTTCAAAAGCACTGACCTGTAACCTATGCATCTAGAACTCTTACCCAAACTGAGATGCAGTATGATCAAATTGAGAAGGAGCATTTGGCAATTGTGTTTGCATGTTCAAAGTTCCATTATTATATTTATGGCCGAGCTATCCAGATCGAGACTGATCATCAGCCCCTAGTCACTATTTTAAAGAAGCCTATGCATATAGCTCCAGCAAGACTATAAAGAATGATGCTCAGATTACAAAAGTATAGCTTCAAAATGGTTTATACAAAAGGCACACTTCTTTGTCTGGTTAATACTTTATCCAGATCACCCAGAAATACCACAGACCTGTGATACAGACTCTAGACCTCAGAGCAATCCAGACGATGATGTTCTTGTTGAAGGACATGTCTCAGTACCTGTTCCCATTCCTGATGATGCCCCAGATGCCACGAAGTTGAACATTCATTAAGGACAGCCCCTGTAGCTAAACTTAGTCGTACTTTTTATGCTACATGATCAGGTCATATTTCCAGACCTAGTGTAAAATACACAGCAATCTGGACATGATTGTTTCATTTGTAACTAATTTTGTATAATTGAATGTCAAAGGATTATTTCTGTGCAATTGCATGTCAATGATTGTCATCATTATTACTGTGCATTACCTAAGAACTAGAGTGGATTATACTGATGGGCAGAGACATGTTTCCTGGGTTGAATGACTGGGTTTCTATAAAACCACTGTTGAAGGCATGGCAACTTAAGCACTGAACCTCAGAGCTTTATATTTATTTAAAGATATTGCTGCTATGTTTACATATGACTTGTTTTTATATGATGTTTTTTATACATGATTTTTTTATATATGATGTTTTATATATATGATGTATTTATGTGAAGGTTTACTGATGTATTTTTTGTCTCTAGCTTCACAAAAGCAGTACTAAGCAGATTGCATTTTGCTTTTAGGTGTGTACTTAATTAGTTAATTGGTATTTAACTGATATATATAGAGTAGGAGAGTTGTTCTTATTAGGTCTGAAGAAGCAGTCATATTATAGACTGTGAAAGTGCTCACCTTTTCACTGGGTCTCTGTTTGTTGTTTTTGCTTTTATGTGACATTAAAGTGTGCGGAGTTGCTGCATCAGTCATGGAAGTCCACTCATCATTTTTTTCTTTAGTTTGAAATAAAGGTCCCAGCTGGTGAACTGGGATGAAGCTACATTATCTGTAAAGGATACCACTCCATCATCTGCCAGATGATGTGTAACACACAGGGTATAACCTCCACCCAGACATTACCCGTGACACCTACACATGACAAACATATACCCTATATCAATGGTGTGTGAGGGGCAATTTTCCCCAGGGACATCTTGTTGGTGATGCTGGTTATGCACTAAAGCCAAAATTAATGATATCAGTCATAAATTCACAGACCATAGCAGACAATGACTATAACTAAGCCTTATCACAAACCCAGGTCATCACTGAGTGTGTGTTTGGGCTGTTGAAGGCATACTTAGGCTTTTTCGATGAAACTGTTGGTACCCTGCAGCATGATGCTAGCGCATGTAATAAGATATTCTCAGTATTTGCAATGTTACATAACACAGAGCCATAGGTAGGTGTTTTATCAACCTGTACAGCTCTTTTATTTTGTAACCTCCTCAACTATAAGTTGAGAATCAAAAAAGAAAAAAGGTCTGCCAACAAAGGCTATTATTTCTAAATTGTAGCAAGCTACTTGCTACAGACATAACAAGCAGCTTGCTACACTTGAAATATCATAATACCACACACACAGATAGCTGAAGTTCTTCTGTTATGACTGCAAAACAATATTGACAAATTACTTTTTTTCTGAGTGCTGGTATTGCACTGTAGCACAAAGGGAGGTGGTGAAGCTCTTTAGGCCTGCCCCAATTGCAGTACTAGCATTAAGAAACTGAATGCCTGTACTCCAATATCACCTGGTTGTCATCTCCTGATGATACTCCCAATACCTTACACCCAAGAATAACTGCCACTTTTGCCACAGCCTAGCATTGTTTGTGACGAAACATAAAATTGAGGAAACAGTTGTAACAGGAAATTTGCATGTATGCTGAACATGTCTAACTGCAGCATGTAGTGGGATGTCAGATAGATGAGATAATGGAGGAGCCAGCAGCAAAGAAGGGACATTTCAGATTAAGGTGAGTGCAGTAATCCAGGACACTGATGAAGAAGCAGCACCTGGTCCATAGCTATGGACTACAGGAAGATAAATACACAATGTAAATGTGATGGATGCAGACCTACAAAAAGACTGTTTTTACCCACCCATAGACTGTCCACACTGTGCATCATAGGTTCATAGATTAGTACTAGGCTAACTGCCTTTTGGACCATTTTAAGTCAAGCCAATTAACTTATGTGAGAATCAATCCCTGCACCTTGTGTCTATAAGGTCAGCACCTTAACCATTATGTCAATCTCCCACCCATCAGACATATGCAACCCAAGTAACAAAGTATAGAAGGCAAAGCACAGTTACTGTCATTTTCCAAGGAGAGTGGGACATAGGTGCAGCATTTTCCATGGAGAAATGTGTGTGTGTGTGTGTGTGTGTGTGTGTGTGTGTGTGTGTGTGTGTGTGTGTGTGTGTGTGTGTACATCTGAGAGAACATGGGTAATGCAGTGGAATGTGCATGTGTGTGTGTGTGTGTGTGTGTGTGTGTGTGTGTGTGTGTGTGTGTGTGTGTGTGTGTGTGTGTGTGTGTGTGTGTGTGTGTGTGTGTGTGTGTGTGTGTGTGTGTGTGTGTGTGTGTGTCTGTGTGCCTGTGTTTGCTGTGGCACAGCCTTAGAAGATGTTTCAGAACTACAGGAGGCTCTTATGGACAGGACTAGGGCACCCACAGGAGAAGTGTGAGTATCCCATGCATGCTTCGAATCCATGGGATGTCACTTTCTCTTTTTGGAGGGTCACATGAAGCAACAAGTCCTTGAATGGAGGAAGATGGGCTTTGGTAATGCAAGTAATGCACCATACTAGATATGCACATGGCAGAAGCTCCATGCCCTTGTGGACATCCATGTCTGATGCTTCACACTTCCACACTAGATGGCAGGGTAGAAGTGGTGGCAGTTTGTGTGATTGACCTTCTCCTTCCATGCCCATAATAGCATTTCAAAATGTAGGCAGAAGTAGATCGACCATGTAACACTGCCTGGCACACCTCCTGTGAGTATGGATGAGCCTTAGTCATGCAAACTGCCAATTGAACATGTCTAAGATGTCACATATATCAGACATACAGTCCTTCAGGTCATCTAGCACACCCTCAATGATCCATACTATCTTTGCAAAGACTGAGTTGTTGCTAATCTTTGCTTCTGTGATGGCGCTCATGTCCAAGACTTCTACAATCACCATCTTGCTGTCCAACTCTGTCCTCCCCTTGTCCAGTGGAGCATGAATCAAACAATGTGGCCTGTACCACAGAGGGAGACATACCTTTCTTGCTAAATATAGCAGTGACAACCCATCCCACACTGTCTATATGGGTATCTGGACTGGGAGCCAGCCTTCATGCTTCTTGACTGTCAAAACTGTTCATTACCATCATTTTCAGAGTTAGAGTCATCTCCCATATCAAGCAGCAGTATTTCCATGATGAAGGAAGCAGCTGGCACGTCACCTGTGAAAACCTCAACAGGCAATAGTCATAATAAGTAAGACTCTTCACCATTACTTTACTCCCAGTGAAGAAATGATAAGCATTGTATATAGTGCTAGAATGTCATAAGACAGCATTTACCGTATGCAGGAGTTATGTTTATTTGAGGCCTTGATGTTCCAACACAGCAGAGATGACTAAATACCTTTAATTTTAAGAAGTACAATACAGTGGTATGTAGCATGCATTCCACATAACGCTACTGATACACAGTAGAAGCATCTCTGATGGAAATCCTGGGAGAATTCATTCATTCAGCACAATTCATACCATCCAGCATGAGATAATGAATTTTTTGATCCCGCACTCAGCGAGTTAAGGAACTCCTCTATCTCAGTTAACAGCAATTCAGCTGACAGGCCACCTGCCACTGCTCTGTCTCATGTGCCAGACATGTAGCATGTTTTGGAGCATTACATATCATATCAGTGATGTGGCATCTGACCTACTGGTAGCCTCTGCCCTGGCCACTGACAGCATTTATGTCATTAACTGCATCATGTTAGGCATGGTCACTGTAGGGCCAGTCTGATGTCTTCTGGTGAAACATCAATGAGCCATGTAAATGGAGGGCCTGTAGCAAGATCTCATTTTTTGTGTGGGTGAATTTGCATTTACATGTCTTTCCTTAGAAAAACTTTATGCTATGTATAGAAAGAATAAAAAAGTGTGTGAGTATATGGATATGGATGCATTAGCTATTAAACACCACCTTCTAAATTTAACTACCTTTGTGGGGATTAGCTAATCAGACCTCATCATCCGGTAACGTGTGTGTGTGTGTGTGTGTGTGTGTGTGTGTGTGTGTGTGTGTGTGTGTGTGTGTGTGTGTGTGTGTGTGTTATTGTGTATATGAATATATATATATATATATATATATATATATATATATATATATATAAATATATATATATATATATATATATATATATATATATATAGATCTACCTGACAACATCGACACTTCATAACACCGACAACGACTTCACCGACACCACATAATCGACAGTTCACAAACACGACACCTCATGCACTCGACACATCATAACAACAAACAAAACAAATCCCCTGTCCAAAACCCACACACACAACACAAGCACACCAAAATCCTTACAAACCAACACTAACCCTTACATACACAACTATCTACAACCCTAACCGAAACCCTAACCCTAAGGTCCGTCACTATCGCACACTCACCTAACCTGCGCCCTAACCCTAACTCACTTAACCCGCCCCAATCCAAAAAATATCACTACTGCACCCTTACCTAACCCGCGCCCTAACCCTAACTCACTTATCCCACCCCTATCCCTACAGACCGTCAACATCGCACACTTACCTTACTCGCACCCTTACCTAACCCACGCCCTAACCCTAACTCACGTATCCCACCCCTATCCCTACAGACCGTCAACATCGCACACTTACCTTACTTGCACCCTAACGTCCGTCACTACCGCATACTTACACATCCTTTCCCCATCTCAGTGTTCTCAGCGTCGGTGTTTTCCTCCGTCGGTCTTCTGACTTGTCAATCTTCTGAGTCATTGTCGGTGTTCTGAAGTGCCGATGTTGTCAGGTAGATCCATATATATATATATATATATATATATATATATATATATATATATATATATATATATATATGAACTTCACCTGTATTCTCATTTGTCTGTTCATTTTATTGTACTGTATGCTATTTTTCTCTGAAAATTGATTGTATGCTATCACATTTATTTTATTGTACTGTATGCTGTATTTCTCTGAAGAAAATTGACTGTATAGATTGTTTGTCTTTAACTGTAAGTGGAGCTTTTCTGCCTGGGCCTCCACTGAAAATGGGCTATTCGTGGCCCAGTGGATTTCCCCAGTTATCAAACTGAAATATATACATATTAATATATATATATGGATCTAGGACTGTTGAACGAAAGTTCAACAGTCCGAATCCAATATCACCGAACATAATTTAGCGAAAGCGCTTTCACCGAAAAAGCACTTTCGCTAAACTGTGTTAAATAAAAACAAAAAACATGAAATTAATGTTTATTGCAGGGGGGCAAGCCCCCTGCACCCCCCATGTGGGGGCTGTGCCCCCCACATCCCCCCCACTTTAATATTCTCACTCTGAGATCGCACTACTGTGGGAAAAAGAGAATTTTCCCTTATCCGTACCATAGTACGACCTCTGCAACAGGCATACTTATGCAAAAATGCTGCTTCGGTGTAAGGCATTTTCATGTAAGTATGCCCGGCCATCAGTAATTTGGTAATATATATATATTGCTAGACACATACACACTGTCTTCAAAAAGTTACTACCACAAACAGTACCATAGGGTTCTCCCCACACAGTAAAGTAATGGAGAAGCTATTACTTGTGCCATGCTCAGCCAGCATTCCAGGTTACCTAACATGGGATTTTTTTCTAGACAGCCCTGTCACCTGCAGTCTGTGTAATGCTTTTGAATGTCATTCACTACATGGTAATCTATGAATGGGCACCTACAATATGTATCTTTAAAGATATAGACCTCATTTAATGCTACTATGTCAAATCCTCACCAAAGAAAAATCCCTCATAATGCCTGTACAGCATATATATGGATAACTAACAGAATGACTTCTCATACCTCAAACAATAAGCATGCAGCACCACTAATGTGCCCACTGATCAAAAACCTGAGCACCCCCCACAAACAACAGCAACAACAGACTATCCCCCTGATACCTGCATAATCTTGTTCTAAGATTCACAATGGTAGTGCATAATTCCAAAATGCATTGCTTTGCAACTTTAGTGTTAAATTTCTACTTCACTACAAGCAGTAGGTAACTGCCCTTTTGAGTAACACACATGTTTTGATTGTACTTCCCAATGTAGCAGCAGCTAACAAGTGTTCCCACTAAAGCAGAACTTCAAATAATATGAACAATTCTACAAAAAAGGACCTGCTGAGTGCAGACCAGCTAAGAAGTCAGAAAAAGTCATTGCTTACCTTCAAAAGCAGGATATGTTGCATCCTTTTCAACAAATTTGAGCAACTATGATACCATTCAATTATGTTGCTACCTGTAGTTTTCCATAGCAAGATGAGTCTATTGTCAACTGCCAAGGTTTATATCATATAGATCTGGTTTTTGACTCACTCTTTCTATGCATCATGGCTTGAGTCTATATTACATGATCGAAGTTTCAAAACTTCGAATCTGATATGGTCGACACCATATGATCGAAGTCTTGAAACTTTGAAAATGTAATAAAAACACAACAACCTACACAAATAAACCATTTAAATGCTATAAGCAGGGGAGCAAGACCCCCTACACCCCACACTGCCCGTTACTTAAATATATCAACTCCAAGATTGGACTACCATGCAGAAAAGAGAAATCTTCCCTTTCCGCAGTGTCTCCATTAAAAGATTTGATGTTTCAAGACTTCAATCATATGGTGTTGACCATATCAGATTCGAAATTTTGAAACTTTGATCTTCTAATATAGATCCTTGTGGCTTTAGCCATAGTCATGCCAAGGTTCTCTCACCTTTCAAACCTGCAGTAACTCCAGTGGACAGCAATTAGCATGCATTATTTTGGAGAAAGTATTCTTCTTAACCATCCACCGTAGCTGAACTGTATTCTGCAAGTAAAAAAAAATAAGTAGCTAGTCAATGATAATTATCAAAAGATTCATAACCTGATACTGAAGCCTTTATTTATTTATTACATAACTGTAACAGCAATATTAATTCCTTAAGTATAGAATTAAACATTCTTAAAATCCAGTGTCATTAACTGCATTGAAAACTAGAAATGTGAACATGTATTATATGTCAACAAATTTAGCAATACTTTTGTTTGTGTCTTTCGGCTTTTCCCAGTTAGGGGTTGCCACAGCGGAACTCTGGTCCGCTAATGATTGGTAGTGGATTTTTACTTACCGGGTTACCAGCCCTGATGCACAACCTTCAATGAAGGCACGCCCCATTCACGTATGCCTCTACACAGAAGACGCTCTAGCTGAGAATCGAGCAGGACAACGTCTTGCTATGAGGCGACAATGCTACCACAGCACCACTACCGCAGTAATCAACAAATTTAGCAAGACTAATTTGTTTAAATGCATTTTGTTTCATCCTCTGTAAGTCCTGCTTTGCATATCATGTATTGTGCAACATGAGAATAAAATTTTGAATAAAATAATTTACTGAACTGGTCTGACATAAAGTATGTATTTGATTAATGCATGCATTTCACTCATATCCAAGAATTTATATCTTATGCACAGATATGCTGTTATTACAAAAGACTATCCAACCCTTTCCACTTGAGCAAGGATACATTCCATCAGTAATAATGGTTATGAAGTTGCTCCTTATAATTTGAAACACTCCAAAATAAGAAAAAAATCTTAGAAAGGACCATGCTTTGAAATGTTACAAAAAATTTATATTTGATCAGCACTTTCTGTACCATAAGCAAAAGCAAAGTGTTTTAAATATATACATTCTGTTTAAGCAATTTTGAATTAGTCTGCAGTATGTAGATAAAGATTAGGACCAATGAATGCAGTGGAAATCATTTGCAGTTCGTGTGTGTGTGTGTGTGTGTGTGTGTGTGTGTGTGTGTGTGTGTGTGTGTGTGTGTGTGTGTGCGTGTGTGCGTGTGTGCGTGTGTGTGTGTGTGTATGAAAATGAAATAAAAACAGAGGTTCCAATGATAAAATAGGGTGAAAAAACTAGCAAAGAAGGGCAGTGACCATGCAAATAAACTGTTTTCTGTAGGCTTTCATATATTTCATCAACCACCTTTACAGTCCAGTCTATCTCCCACATAACATAAGCAAGGAAAAATAATTATTGTGACTCACAGTTATTGGTCCAGTTTCACTAAAATGTAATTATTTCATAGTTATGTAAATACAAAGAAAGTTTAATCTCAGATCTAATTCATGTACTCTGGCCATACTGAGACAAAAACAATCTAAAATAAAAATGCAGAAATTCAATCATTTTGTAATAACTGTCTTTAACACTTTAGTAATAAGGAGATTGATTATACATTTTGTTTTAAGATGGAAGTTTTGCTTTTGAAATGCCACATAACCATTTTTGTCTCTTTTTCCACCATAGACATCTCAGGGATTGTCAAGTCCATGGACGATCCTGTTTTTGTATCTAATGCAACCAAAGAAACATAGTCAGCTTATTTGGAAAGGCTTAGATGTTTTCTTTGAAACACGTCAATTGTGTAACTATAGTTTCTTGTGATACTGAAAATTCTTTTTATTTTTCAATTTATTTTATTTTATTAATGTATGCATTTATTTATTTATATAATTGACTATGGAGTTGGAGGAGAACTAAAAGTTGATATTTCTCTTTTTTATCAGCTGTCCACATTCTGATCCCTCTCATTTGCCATATTGGCCTTGTTTTTTTAAGAAAAATTTAGTCTCAGCTGCTAAAGTAAGAGTTAAATGCTAAATACTTTTATAGGTAAATGGTTTGCTGGCTGGGAAAATTAGCTATTTTTCTGATATGTTGCAAAAAAAGTCTTACATTTCTGAAATTGTGGGCAAAGCTCTAGTGTTTATAATTAGCAATTATTTGTGTGTATCCAGCTGTCTTTGAAATGTTCCCAATTTCTCTTACAACTCTGAATAACTCTTTTCTTTCATTATAGGCTATTAAAAATGCAATGTTTAAGTTACTTTCCTTGTAAAATCAATTGAGACATTTGATGTTCTCTCTTAATGGCTGGTGGCATTTTTTTTTCATGCAGCAGAAGCATATGAGGGTCACATATTATTTTTTTGTTTATTTGTGTGTTTGTTTTTTAAGTCCAGAGATTATTGCAGTTTGTTCTATTTTTAATATAATCTATTTTATATTTGAGATCTTGTAATAATATTTGAAAGCATTATATAATTATCATTGTCTAATTATGATGATCCTTTGTTTGGAAATCTCATTTTGCTGTTGTAAGAGTGCGCTTTCCAAGTGCATCAACTGTGCTTCATGGTTTGCTGTGATATTTCATCTGTTGCTGCACTTTCCATAAGTTTAGAAATATAGATCTAGTAGTTTTTCTATCTCTCTCAACAAAGTTTCCTCAGCTACTATCTTGCCGTGTGGTTGTGTCTTTTCCAGTGAATAAAGTGATTGCATTAATTGTGTGAAAAATTAGTCAGTTTAATAAAATATTCTAATTCTATATGAGACATATTCCTCTAGAGCTTAAAATTCTATACCACGAGCAGAGAGAGACATAGACAGAGAGAGAGATAATGGGAGATCTGCTACCTCAAAATGCTAATGGCAGCTGAGTCAAGATGGCTATCTGAAGACAGGTAATTGAATTCAGTAAACCCTACATGATATTTTTACACCATGTGCATATTGTGGTGCAATGTGCACACAGGCATGGAAACTTTTAAATTCAGTAAGTACAGTGTAGTGGCATGCAGCCCAGAGCAAACAAGGTAAACACTGTGGCATACTAATTACTGCATAAGCAGCTGAATTGCATTCTAATCAACCAAGGCAACATGTTGGAGCTATTCAACATGTTATAAAGCAACTATGTAGACTCTGTACTGGTGTTCCCCATGAATCCCAAAATGTTTGGAATGCAGCCATGGAAAGGAGTCTACATGGACAGAATAAAAATTAAAATGATTGAGTTCTGTACAGAACTGACCTTAACATGTGACAATAGGCTGGATACAATAAAAAGAGAGTCACAATAGCAACATAATCCTTTTTGTGCAATAACATAAATGCAGCTTTGCTCCCCCACCCTCAAATGAACAGTACACTTATAAGTCATGCAGACAGATAAAAGTGTAAAAGTGTGCGCTAATCAAAATAAATATAAACTATTAAACAGACTATTCATAGTTACATGTCAGCATATGCAAAATGAAGTTGATGAAATGCAGGCATATTATCTAAAATCATTATTTCTCTTTGTAGATGAATCCCAAAGTAATATCCTCTTGTTTGCATTTAACAAATAAACAATTTGGATCCTTTCAGTTTCCCTAGCTACACGGTTGCCATGGTGAATATGCAAATTAGGTCTGAACTCACTGGAATTGCTGAATCCCAAATCCTTGGCTCTAAGTGGCAGATGTAAACATCGTACAGGCACTCCCTCAGATTATGGATGGCAACTGTGAATGCTTATATCAAGTGGGTGTGTCAGGTTAGACTTACAAAGTGTTACATGTATGTCTGCCAGGTTGGAAATGCAAGTAAAAAGGGCACAATTAACATGTTCTGTTTCATTAACATCCAATCTCCTCTTCATTTGTGTGCAAATTGTGTTTTCCCTGTCAGTTGTTTATTATTAATTTATTATTTTTTAGCCATTGTTTGTGCAATATGGATTTAGAACAATCCCAAGCAACAGAGGAATGAATGGAAGGTTTGGCTGTGCTTATCTTGTCTGCACAGCATTACCCGATGGACAAAAGGGAGACCTTAAGAATGGCAAGTACATAAGGGAATGCCATGTAACTATTCCAGTGGTAGAATTGTTAAATAATGACAGTTAGCACTTAGACTGTGGAATACACCTGCTACTGTGGCAGCAGGTGTTAATACAGTGATAAGATTCTTTTTGGGGCCAGATGATACTGGGTTGAAATACAGCTGTATTTAATACTTTTAACTACTTTTGCTTTACCGTTGGTGCATGTTGGTGTGCAATGCATACCATTACATGATAATACATTAAAGAAAAGAAATGGGGAAGATAGGACAGTGGTGAAATGGGGTTACTAAAGTCTGACAGTTAGCCCTGAGTCTCTGGAATACACATGCTACTTAACTTATTCTGTGAAGGCATGTGTTGATACAGT
This sequence comes from Protopterus annectens, assembly GCF_019279795.1. Taxonomy (NCBI): domain Eukaryota; kingdom Metazoa; phylum Chordata; order Ceratodontiformes; family Protopteridae; genus Protopterus; species Protopterus annectens. The sequence continues at coordinate 43,723,024 of NC_056734.1, forward strand.
TAATGCAATAATACATTCCTTTTTTGGGGCCAGATGGCACTGTATTCGAATACAGCTGTATCGAATACTTTTAAGTACTTTTGTATAACCATTGCTGTTTGTTGGTGCAAGATGTGCACCCTTGCGCAATAATGCATTACAGAAAAGAAATGGGGAAGATAGGAAAGTGGTGAAATGGGGAGCAAGCAGGGGGAAGAACAAATGGAAAGGAATACAGGAATGTTCAGGAGGGTGGTAGGAAAGAATCATAGCTATCCATTTCTTCAACAGTAAAAACTGATATATGCAGAAAATTAGCTGAATTTGGACTGTCACCTCCAGAGAGAAGGGTAACCACAACACAATCATGTTGCATAGCCAATTGGACTGCATCAAGTGTGTCAAGAAGAAATGTGTGGGGAAATGGAGAGCTATGTATGTGATGATTTTTTTCTGTGAGACAGGTGCCCATTTTTTTGTTTTTGAGAGCAACAGAAATGGCGATGAAGGGTAGTAGGTATGTCTGGGTCTCATAAGTTGGGTAAGAGAAGAAGCAATTGCAAATAGACAAGACAAGCTAGACAAGACACAGGGACAGTGAGGGACACAACAGGTTGGTGGACACCATGGATGGAATGAGGGTGGAGACATCTAGGACCTATGGTTGTCAAGGTCGGTGACAGTGAGAATTCATTCCTCACCTACTGGACTGTCATCACTTTCACCACACTCCTCAACTGGTTGGAGTGTTCAATGTCTCCTTCTCTTTCTCTTGGTCCTATGTAAAATGATGAGGAGTAGCCCCTACATCTGGTGTAGGCATCCTCCAAACAGTGTGGAGCACAACCCTATGTACCATCCTCGGCACTTCAGCATGGGTGATAAACTCACCAACTCTAACACTACTTCTGGCGAGAACCGCTGGACTATCCTTTGTGACAGGACTACCTGATGTGGCAGGTAGTGCAGGGGCAGCAGAAGTGGTGCTGCCAGGTTGGCTCCCATATGTGTTGGGTAATGGTGCCGGGGCAGTGGAGTGGAGACAGGCAGACCCTGTGAGGCACTCTTACCCCAGAGTGCTGTGGAGTATTTGGTGATAGGGTAAACATCATAGGATCATAGGAAATTACTAGGCTATTGGCCCTGAGGCCCTTACAAATCTAGCCAAGAATTTAGCTCATGTTCTAACAAGTCACCACCCACTGCCCCTATCCAGTAGGGACACAGGTAGAATCCCATGAATGTATTTTCGGTTCCTTATCCATTTATCCAGGTTGTGCTTAAAAATGGTTAATGATGTACTTTGCTTGATGTGGAGTGAGAGTCTATTCTACAGAAGTGGGAGTCTCTGGGACTCAAATCTGTCCCACAAACAAGACCTATTGATGTCATAGACCAATTTGAGGTCATTCATGTGGGTTACTCAAGTAGAGCTTGACTTACAGATATGCACAGTCCCATCAAGGAAGGGTCTGAGATTGCTTTGTATGCCAGACATAGGCCACCTCTGAGTGTGTAGCAGACTAAGTAGAGGGGCAGGGCCTTTGGCCTATCTGTGTAGGGTAGATGTTTGAGGCCCTGGATTCTCCTTGTGAGGAAATTCTGTGGTCTCTCCATTTGCTGCATGTACTTTGTGAGGTACATGCTAAAAAGGGCATTGTACTCAATAATTGGTTTTATAACGGAAAAATACAGGGATGTTATGACCACCTTGCCCCTGGATGAGATACCCTTATTAATGAGGTGGGCCATGTAGAAAACTTGCCATACAATGGAGGCAATATGGTGGCCAAAGGTCAGTTTGCTATCAACCTGGGTGCCCGAGTCCCTCACAACTGATTGTGTACTTAGGACATTGTTATTAATGTAATAATTTGTGGGGAGAGCACTCTCACCAAAGAGGATGCATTTTTTGGCATTCAGTTTGAGACCATGTTTCTGGCACCAGTTATTTGTTTGGATGAGAACCTCTTGGAGGAGTTCACATCACTAGGGGGATTGATGACAGTGCCCAGCTTGCAGTCACCTGCAAAGTTGGTCAGCCATAGCCCACTAGTTTTGGCCTGCACCTAAGAAAAGTATATACCAAACAACAAAGTCCCCAAGACCGATCGCTGGGATACACCATGAATTACAGGTCAACTGCTTGAGATGGCTTCCCCTATTTTGATTAGGTGGGTTCTATCAGTGAGCCAGTTTGCTACTCATCTGGTAACATATGGATTGATGCCTAGTTGAGAGAGTTTATCTTTTATACCTGAGTGTGGAATAGTATCAAAGGTTTTGGGCAAGCCAAGGTAGTTGGTGTGCATCATCTTCCCCTCATCCATGGTCTTGGTGACTGTCTTAAAGAAGTCAAGCAAATTTAACATGCATGACCTTCCTTTGATGAAACCAAACTGTGGGATTGGGTGTTTGGAGGTTGCCAATGTCCTTGTTAATGAAGTCCATGATAATCTGATCAATGGCTTTGCAGATCAGGCTAGTTAGGCTGATGGGTCAATAATTTCCTGGATCGGTGGATGCTCCACCTTCATGCAAAGAGATGACAGTGGCTGTCCTCCTGTCATCTGGGACAAAGCCAGTACTCAGGCTTTGGTTGAATAGGGTGCCTAATGGTGCTGCATGTTCCTGCTTGAGTTCATGTAGGATGCAGCCTGGGGTGGTATAGGGTCACATGGAGGCTGTATTTTTTTCCTTTAACAGGGCAGTGATGCCTTCCTCCATAGAAATAATGGGAGGAGGGCAGGTGCTGGGGATGCTATGATTTACTAATGGGCGGCAGAGGGGTAAAATTTTCACTGAGTCTATCTACCAAGATGGTTGGCTATTGCAACAGTGTTTTGTATGTGGTGTCCTTGACCACCAGTTCTGAGCAGATCTGGGTGCTTCCCTTGAGATTGCAGACATATATGAAGAAACCCTTGTGACTGTCTTTAGTAGATGTGGCCAGTTTGGACTCGAAGTTTGCTTTGGAAGATTTCACTAGTGCTCGTATTTGTTTGTTCCAGCTAAGGAGACATTGCTTCCGATTAGGCATCTGCTCCTTCTTGGTCCTGGACAGGAATTTTTTTCCTTTTATTATAGAGTTTATTTATTGCAGATGTTCACTAGGCAGGTTTACTCTTCCTTGAGTAGAATGATTTTGTCCTGTTAGGTATTCCTGATTTCATGCAGCTATATAAATGCTTGTATAGTACTTTGGTGTAGGTTTGGACATATGTGCCAGCTCCTATGGAGGGTGAGTGGGCTATGAAGCTATTTATACCTTCCCTCAGGAGGATATAATCAACACTGGAGAAGTTTTTTTGTTTGACCCTAGCTGGGGGGTTGGGGAGATGGTGACATCAAAAGTGACCACTTTGTGGTCAGATTTTACCAGGGAGGATGACACTGTAGGGATGCTACAGTGGTTACTCATGTTGGTAATACCAAGTCCAAGAGATGTTCACCTCTTATGGGGGTATCAACCAGCTGGTCTAAGACATTTGCACTGATTAAATCAAGGAATCACTGGGGGTTTGTGTTCTGTCATGAGTAATTCCTCTAATCTATAGTTGGATAGTTAAAGTCGCCCAGGATCATGATAAAAGGGTGAATCTTGATAGATTCAAAGAGGTCCCAATAGGTGGAGGGGGCATCCCGAGTCAAACTTGGGGGCCTGTAACTAGCTATGAGTTGAATAGGAGTCCTGTGCTCAAGGTTTGGGGTCTGAATGTATGATAGGATGAGTAAGCTGGTATGACTGGGTTGTTCTCTGCAGCTTTGAACCAGGTTTCTGTGACTGCACAAATCCCTGCATCTCCCAGGGTTAAGAATGCTTGCAATCAGTGCAGTTTTATGTTCAGACTTCTAGCGTTTAGCAGCATGACCTTTAATTTGCACTTGATGACATTTTCATGTTGATAGTTTTGACCTCATGGCATTGCCTAAAAAAGGTACAATGGGGAGGCAAGAGCCTTTGCCAGCAGCCTGAAGCCCAAGGGAGACAGATGCAGCCACCTCAGGCAAAACATCATGGTTTGCCAGTCATGTCTTCCCAGGCTGTCAGGTACTTGATCCCCTTGGAATGACACCAGAAACTAAGCCAGTTGTTAAAGTCAATCATTTTCTTTTTATATTTATATATATATATATATATATATATATATATATATATATCATTCTGGGTGACGGTAGAATGCTGTTTAAGGCTAGGAACATACCTATTCAGTGAGCTCGATCATGTCTCTCTTCATATAATCCAGGGAGGTACATCTCAGGTCATTCACGCCAACATGGACTATGACAGAGTCATAACAGTACATGCTGTTGAGAGACCTGACTGCATAGGTGATATAATTAAACCTGGTTTCTACCGCTCTTATTGGTTTCAGTTCGCATTTTGTTTTATCCAGTTTGTCGTTTTTTTTGTGGTTTGCATAGGTGATATGGTGGATTCTAGTACCTGGCAAATAACTAACTGTGACTTTCTCCTTATCCAGCCTGGTGAGGGGCACATCTGTGTGTTTCACAATGGAGTGTCCTATGACTAATATGTTGGGTTTATGTTTAGACCATAGTGGCTGTGAGACATAGGTGTGTGGATTATGTGTGGTGTGGTGGGCAATGGAGTTCACATGTGTTTTTGCCTCAGAGGTCTCTTTTGTTTGGGCATGTTTTTGTTGAGGACCTCCGCATATGTAGGTGTGCGTTTTGTAGGTGTGGGTGGTGTTTGAGGTGTGGTGTTTGTGTTGACAACCTTCTCAGTACCAGATATACTGGCTTGTGTGGGACAGAGAATGACTCTAGGTTCTTCAAGTAATTGCATCTCTCACAGACTGTGTTCCTAGGTGGTAGTAGTAGAGGGTTGTCCATGTACATGAGGCAGTTGCTACCCTGTCCTCAGGATGCCCATATCAACCAGATTGGCATGAGAAAGTATAGGAAATTGTCCATCCATATTTCTCAGAAACTGAGGGAGAGAGGGCAGACAGAGGTAACAGAGTAAAGGGTGGAAGATGTAAGAGCAGTACTATTAGATGATTGCACAGGTGCTACTAAGGGAGAATTTGTAGCTGAAAACCTCACAAAGGGTAAAAACAGTGCAGCTGCAGCTCTAGATGCAGCAGACCTGTATCAGACTTTGCTACTCAATTTAAGGGGGTAAGAATACAGTAAAACTCACAAAAAAGCGCATATTAACCACGTAAAGACAAAAAACAGAAGTCACAGTATGAAAAAAAATAGTTAAACAGTAACAAAATGCAGTAAAATGCAATTACACAGTAATGACTTGCAATAAATAGCAATTAAATAGACATGGATGACATGGGCAATTTTGATAACATGATAATATAAAACAAACAAAAAAATGAGAGAGATAACTGTTGGGGTGAGAGAAAAAAAGAGATAAGATTAGTACCTTCATATGTAACATACAATGCATTAATACAATTATTTGATTCTATTATCTTAACCTTTACTCTTAAGACTACCACCTCATAACAGATAACTATTACATTTAAGGCTACCAGCTCCCAACAGATGCACACTATACTACAGACTGCAGCAAGTACTCCTTTACATGTGCATATATTGTACATATGTATGTTCCAGTTATATAGATTACAGTTTACAGCAGGGCATGTGTGCCACTGATATAGAGCTTTTAATTTAAACTTTTAAGTTGCACATAATTGAAGAATTAACAGAATTGTATACTTGTGAAGTGTGGTATTTGAACCCACCACCTCTGGCTAAAGTCCAATACTGTACTCTTGGTTTGTGCTACAGACTAATGCAGGCATACTTGCATTTACAGTTGAGATATGCATGCTCAATTTGATACAACTGTATAAAATACCAAAAGAGCTATCTTTAACTTTTAATGCTACAATAACACTACTCTTCTGCTGCATACATACCACATGCTTCCCTCATCCTCACCAGTTTTGCACCATGGATCCTAATATTACACTCCTTCTCCATGCCAGCTGTGGAAAAAACAGAACAGAATGCCATTATGAATACCAGTCTTGCCTATATTCAGCTATTAAATATTATAGATACTCTCTGTAGTTGATACTTACACATCTGTAGAATGTACTCTGTCCTAAACACAATCCAAGCATTGAGGGCACCCCTCTTCTTCATCCGGAGGTCATTGGAGTGTTGCCTACATTGTTCATCAGTGCGGGTTAGACTAGTGGAAATGGTCACAGTCCAGGCCAAACTATCCCAAACCTCTAACTTATACTGGGACCCAAAATAGCCCCCCTGCAGCAAAAGGGCACTGTGGTGTTTCACTAGGAGTCCAAGAAAAATCTTGGCCTCCTGGAGACCCCATCTCAGAGCTTTAAATCTCACACCTCTCCATGAATGCCTGCTGTGTCTATCACAGATCATGAGGAATGGAGAATGATGGTTTCCCATCAATTCCAGTTATCACATTCACTGGGAGTGTGCACACTGTTTGAAATTGTTACTCACCACTTACAATCATGTAGACATGGTGCAGGACGTTAAGCAGTATGCAACAGTCACAAGCAATGCAATTTCAAGGTTATTTGATGTACAGGCAGTTGTGTATTTGTGTTTGACAAATGTGAAGGTCATGGCAGTTCAGAGAGCAGAAATATACTTACAGAAATAATAGTACACAGTATACCCACAGTCATACATTTGATAATAAATGTGACAATACATAGATAAATAAATAAATGACTGACACAATATTAGTGTCTCAACTCTCATACATATAATTAATATCAGGTCTATATTATATCATTGACTGCTTAACTTGTCAAACACCTAAACGTCAACAGCTAAGGGACGAAAACTTACAATGTCGAATGGCTAGTTAAGTGGATTCTTTCATCGGGAAATAATTCACTTGACTATGCCAAACTAACATAAACTTCCAAGATGTAACAAAGTGGGGGGCTCTGCCCCCCACACACCCCTGATGTGGGGTCTGTGCCCCCCATACCCCCCTTAACTAAATATACATTGTGGAAAGGGCAAATTCCTGATAATAGCCAAGTGAATTCTTTCCCGATGAAAGAATTTGCTTAACTGGCCATTCGACATTGTCAGTTTTTGACCCTTAGCTGTCGATGTTTAGGCATTAAACAACTAATCAGTTGATGATATAATATAGACCCTTAATATCATGTACACTATGTTAAGTATTATAAGTGCGAGTAGCGATAATGGGAAGTGGAACAACAGCAAAAGTGTATGGAATATGCTGCATTTGAACCCAGGACCATGTACATGACAGTCCTATGCTAATACCTTTTGCCAGAGAGAGTTGAAATAACAGCTGTTCATGCTTCAGTTCAATTCTATAAACTGCAATGTCACAACAGTAAAACAAAGGTTGCACATGTAGAACCCACAACCATCTATACTCCAGACCTACATGTACACTTGCTGCCACAGGCAAAAGCATTGATTGAATGCATCTGGTTTCTATTTTTGGCTGTCTACTTTCTGGGTCATCTACTTATCCTGTAAAAAGAGAGAAATATTTGAAATGAGGAAAAGCAATGTATGTCTTACACAGTAGAAAATGTTAGTACACATGAAATATTTCTACATAGGTCTGGATTTCAACTCTCACTCCAATGCACCTTCAGAAAACAAGATGAGTGCCTTATCCCTCTTTGTCACATAAACAGCTTTGCAGCAAAGAACTGAAGTCATTTTTCACACAATCAACTGCAACAGAAAGTACACTGATACCAAACCATAAACTGTTATTTGTACATTAATTAAATTTATTATATTTGTACGTAGTGCACTTAGTGACCAAACAGCCTGTTATGATTATTGCTTGCAAATATACAGATCTAAATAATACACAACATAAAAAAGAAGTGGGAGCAACAACTAGTCAACAGCCAGTAATTTATAATTTATCAAAAAAGAATTTAACAAATGACCAAATAAGCTTACTGCAACAAGGGCTATCTTTTATACCAGCTACAGGTATGGACTTAAATACAATTTTGGACATTAGAGTATTTGCACTCAGTGTAATGCTTAAAACTATGTTTAAAGACTCAAAGAATATGTCACACTTTTAAAAAACCAAGTACATTCAACCCAGAGTTGAATGCTTCTTTAGAGATGTTTTGCAATGTTTGTGAAGCAGAATTAAGGGAAGCTATTGCTTGTAAAAATAGAATAAGTTGCAACAAATGTTGTAACCTAAGTAGCAGTGAAAAAGAAGCACTTAATAATTTCATCAATGACTCTACCGTCACCATTCATCCGCTGATAAAGGGGAAGGCATAGTTATATATGATACAGTTAAATATAATGAAGAAATGCTCTTTATGCTAAATGATCAGCAAGTGTATAGTAAGATTTCCTTGATGCATATAGAACATTTTGTGAACATATTTACAAGTCCCTGAATGACTGTTATCTTAGTAATATCATTAACAAACAATTACTTGATTATTTTGTGGTGAAGCATCCCTTAATACCAGTAATCCAAGGTCAACCTAAAATACATAAGCACACTTCACGGCCACCATTAAGGCCAATAGTGGCAGGCCAAGGATGGGTAACTCAACCTATTTCGATTTATGTTGAGAAAAATTTAAGGCCAGTATTAATGAAGTCTGCAAATGTAATATGTGATACCAAACAGTTCATTTATATCTTACATACAGCAGTGACAGGTAATAACAAAAAAATAATAGCGAGCTATCTTGTGGCTCTTGATATGAATTCCTTATTTACAGTTATACCACATTTTTATGGTATTGAAGCTGTAAATAGCTATCTAGCCTCAAGTCAGATGTATGGACAGGATGACATTGACTTTATATGTATGTTGTTAGAAATAGTACTAGGCAACAATGTGTTTCTGTTTAAGGACAGTTATTATTTGCAGTTACTTGGCATAGCTATGGGCACCCCATGTGCTAATAGCTATGCCAATATACTTCTGGCATACTGGGAAGAGAAATTTGTGTTGAATAATAGAGAGTATTCTGAACATATTTTTCTATATAAAAGATTTGTTGATGACTTGATATTAATTTGGACAGGAAGTAAAGAGTTGTTACATCAGTCCCTGTCATATATAAATAATACAACTGATTTTTTGAGTTTTAGTCATGTAATTTCAAGTACATAGATATAATTCCTTGATATAACTATAAAGAATGTTAATGGATTCCTTTCTACAGAATTACATAGGAAATCATGTTGTAAAAATAATATACTATATAGAGACAGTATGCATCCTGCCCACATATATAAAAATATTATTAAAGGACAATCTATGTGTATTTCAAGATTAGATAAAAAATTAATCTAAATTTAGAGAAGATATCATTAAGTTTGGTGAGGAATTAATAGAACATGGATATAGTAATAGGGAAATACATGAAGGGATACAAGAAGTACAAGATGTAAGGAAAGATAGAGCACAACCCTATATGTATGGTCCAATATTAAATCAAGACAATACAACTAGAATAAAACATGATAAGAATGAAGTAAAGTTACTATTAGAATATTAAAATAATGTGAATTGTGTGAGATGGATTATTAATAAAAATTGGTTTATCTTACAAGCTGATGTAGAGACAAATCAAGTAATTAAAAATAAACCACAATGTAGTTATAGGAACAAAAAGAATTTGAGAAGACTTTTGTGCCATGCCAACAAGTCTAATGCGATGGAAATAAAAGGGCTGCAGAAATGCGGTATTTGTAATATTTGTGAAGTATTAGCATTAAATAATGAGTCTATACATCCCAAGACCAGTAGGGAATATAAATTTAAAGTATCAGCCAATTGTGCAACAAAAAATATAATTTATCTAGCTACCTGCAATTCTTGCAGCTCATTTTATGTTGCCATGATGACTAGGATGTTAAAGGAATGGGTTAGAGAACATCTAGCAGCAATTAGGAATCAAGACATAGAAAGGAATGCACTTGCTAAGCACTCAGCTATGTTTAATTATACACATAGATTTAGTTTTAGAGTGATTGAATGTTTAAAATCAAGCCCAAGACTGGGGGATTTGAAAAATCTGACAGAACGACATGAGTTAAAGTGGATATTAGAATTAAAAGCAGATAGATTCCCTGGCCTCAATGATAGGGCATCCGTTAAATCTTATTTAAAAGCTAGACCTTTAAAAATAATTATATTACATATATATATATATATATATATATATATATATATATATATATATATATATATTATATAGTTTTAAGCTTTTTATTTATATGTTTTTTATTTATATGTTTATTGTATGAATGTATGTGTTATATATTTTAGGGCATTATATAACAGCTTCCTGAGTTTATATATGTGTGTATATATATATATATATATATATATATATATATATATATATATATGTGTATGTATGTGTGTGTGTGTGCATTTAATCTATGGCAAGAAATATGAGTTGACTTTAAGAGCTTAATTTAATTACATTATGCAGTGGTAGCATTGTCGCCTCACAGTAAGAGGTTCTCCCGTTCGATTCTCAGCTGGAGCGCCTTCTGTGTGGAGTCTGCACTCCCCACGGTTGAGTGGCATTGGAAAGACATGCATGAATGGGCATGCCTTTGTTGAAGGTTGGGAGTCGAGCTGGCACCTCGGCACAGTAAAAATCTACTGCCAATCATTAGTGGACCAGAGTTCCGTGACAGGAGTTCGGCGACCCCTAACCAGGAAAAGCCGAAAGAAGAACAACATTGCTTAATTGACGAATTAGATCTAGATATATATATATATATATATATATATATATATATATATATATATATATATATATATATATATATATATATATATATATATATATATATATATATGTAAGGATGAAGTGAGCAGTTTGTATATGGTCTGAAGAAGCATCGTTCATGTGAAAGCGCTACCCTGATATTAAATTATACTTTTCTACTTTTAGCCACCTCATTTCTGCATTTCTTATTTTATTTTATAAATATACAGATCTGTCTTACCTTTCTATGTTTCTTGATCATTCATCAGTTATCTGACAAGTACTCTGACACATGTAGTGTCAAGTTATTCTATATCACTGGCCTTAAAATGTTTGAGGATATTAACTGCCAATAATATGATATGCAGTTGCCAACAAATGAAGGGCAGGTTGGATGGCACAAACAAGCATAGAATGCTCCTTTTAGGGCGACAAAGGTGAGTTACCATTAACACACATACAAAGGTACACTGTTCTTTTGAGGGTGTGGAACAATGTTGAGTAACTGTTATGGCACAAACAATCATAGACTGTTCTTTTGGAGTGAGCAAAGGTGAGTTAATATTATGGCACAAACAAGAATGGACTGTTCTTTTGGGTGAAGCAAAGATACGTTGCTGCTATAGCACAAACAAGCATATGTTGTGAAGGTTGTGAAGTCAGAAACCACAATGTGCATCATTACTTCCTAACTTCTCTCTATAATGATTTGTCCAGTACAAATGTATGTTGCTAAACTGAGGGCATGTAGTGATCATCAGTACTTTTGAGAGGTATGACTGTGTGAATCTTTGATGCCTGAGGCTTACTACTTACTAATGGACACAAATAAGTCAAAAAGGTCTCTGCTGTCACATGCTAAGGTAATTTCTATACAAATCTCCTACCTTTGGGCAGTGCAGTAGTGCAGAGGTTGAGTTCTCACCTCACAGCAAGAGTTTCTCTCATTCAATTCTCTGTTGGGGTGCCTTCTGTGCAGAGTCTGCATATCCTCACTGCATTCCTGTGGGTTTCCTCCAGGTGCTCCAGCTTCCTCCCACATTACAAAGACATGCTTCTTGAGCATTTCTCCCCAGGCCTCTGCTGACAATTGGATTAGTTCCAAGTCAGACTTTCCCAGCAAGCAAATAATAAAGAAATAAAATAAATTTTATTTGCATATTGTACCTGACAAGTGATAAAATACAAGGACATGCCGTAATATTATTAAACAATATATTCTCGGTTCAGGGCTTGCCTTGTAAATGCAGCAGTTGCCATGGTGTTACTTCAGAGGCTGACTCTTTCTAATGTAAACAGTACACAGCCAATATATAGGGAGCTGGTTGTGTGAGTTGTCTGGCATCAATTTTAATATATGTATGTGAGTAGGAGGAAAGTTTTAGGTCCCTAGGTGGAGAGTGAGTGTGCTATGCATTGTGTCTTAGCCAATACAAGGGCATACTGAGCGCTCCTATATCTGTCCACATCCACATTAGCTGGTAGTTCCCCCTCTGACTCCTCATCTTTCTGTAACTGTGGTGATCTTGGCATTGGTGGTAGGATGTTCGCCCCTTCCCCTTGCTGATCCTGCTGCAGCTGTTTCCTCAGGATTATGTTTTGTAGCATGGCACATACTGTGAAAATTTCTGTACATCTCCATGGATTGTACTGCAGGACTCCCCCAGGTGTATATAGGCACTGAAACCATGACTTCAGCGATCCAAATGCATGCTCTATGTCATTTTTGGTTTGAGCATGTGCCTCATTATGACATTCTTCAATGGGTGTGTATACATTTCTTATGGATGTCATCAGTCACGGTTCCAGTGCATAACCTACATTCCCCAGTAAATGACCCTATCAAACATCTGGTACAGTCAGGAAGTGCACCAGATATGTGAGTCATGGTGACCACCACACATTCAAGATTACTCCCTTGGCATTACACATGACTTGGCAGTTGATAGACTGGTAGCCCTTTCTGTAAATGTAGAGCCTATCCTGTTGTCAGGTAGTGCCTTAATTTATGCATAAATACAATCTATGGCATCCAGTTCTACAGGGTAATGCACTACCCTGTAGAACTGTTGCATATTTCTGGCCATTTCCTCAGAGCTACGGGGGAAATATATGTGCTTATTGGCATGTTGGAGCATAGCATCCAGTAATCAGTGGAGTATCCTGGATGCTGATGCCTGTGACACCCCCATTATGTACCCTATTGGTCTATGAAAGGTACTTGTAGCTAAAATTTTAAGGGCTGCACATACCTTACTTTCCACTGTCATGGGTTCCCCTCAGTTGGCTTTGGCTCTGAGTTGAGGGTGGCACAGGTCACAGAGTTCTTGTAGTGTGTCCCTGTCCAGCCTGCAGTGCTCGACAATGTCCACATGATGTAGGTTGGGATAAGTAAAACTTGGCCTGAAAACTCTTCTCTTTCTCAGTCTAGGCCTATTGGCAGTAGCAGCAGCACTGGCTTCAGCTTCTAGCATATATACATGGATTAAAGCAGCAGCAGTCCCTAACATTCCATCTGTGTAGTCTTATCATGTCAGTACTCCAAACGTTTGATAGCACATTCAGCATTTCAAAGATGTTTTGTTAGCAAAATGGGTCATTTGCCTGTTCTTTTGTGTGTATGTGCGGGGCAAAGCTGAGTTACTGTTATGGCACAGACAAGAATGGACTGTTCTTTTGGGGGAGCAAAGGTGAGTTACTTTTATGGCACAAACAAGGATCTGTTGCTCTTGTTAATCTCCTTGCTTTGCATTCTGCCGGTTGTTAGCATTTTACATCTTTAGACTCTTATTTTTCTCCAGTGGGTAACACTCACTGGCTACCTTTTCTGTTTCATCTGGAAACAGTTATTTTATATTTATGTGATACTCATCTGTATTATACTTTTGTTGTCTTTTAGGACACCTACAACTATGTCACTCAGGTGTGTCAATCCACAGAGACCCCCCTTCACTGATGCCAAAAATCAAGTAAATATTGATGGGTTTTGACAACATGGTGCTTTTCTCCTGGAAAGGAGATGGGGAGATATTGCAGAGAGGATAAGAATATGGCAGCAGCTTGTACAAGACCTCAGTGCTGTGGGTGGCCATAACAGAACATGCAAACAGGTGCACAGAGGGCCATAGACATGATAACATCTACATGGAGGTGAGGAGTTGGAGTGGGCCTTGACCAAATGGTTACCAGGGGAGGGCCTGCTAAGAACAACCACTAACCCCCAATGAAAAGTTCCTGACAAATATTAGAGATCCAGATACCTCCCAAGAGAGTGCAGTACAGCATGTCCTGGATGTGGGTGCAACACCTTCTGAGACAGCAAGCACATACCAGGTGCAGCTTCCATTTAGACTTTCTTATCTGAACAGTTGAATACTGTTGTATTGTAAAACAATTAAAAGAATAAGTTAAGTCTTTGTCACATCTCTTTTTTGGGAAGAGGGGATTTAAGATTGCTACAGTTATAAGCTTAGGTTGGAGTTGCCAGCCACATTCTTGTTGAAAGTAGAGTTAGGGCACATGTAAAGGGGTAAATGTATTACTCCCCTGTGTTACTGTTAATTGTAATGATATTGCCCTTACCTCTTGCTTAACTTCTTCCAGGAATGTCTAGATTACTGCACAGTGCATCTGCAGATGGTAAGCCAAACATTCTTGTGTCATTACAGCTGATTAATTTAAAGAAATATTGTGGTATGTGATTTTGACCTCATGCCTGTTGCATGTATTGCTGTACTGTCTATAATACTGGCAGTACTGTTAGTTTGTTAGCATATATTCCACTAAGGTAGTGCAGGTATTAATGTATTCCTGTGTTTCCTGCTTTTTATCACAGGTGATTATGATGGTGGGAGTGTGGGCCATGTGCCACCTGGTGTTAGTGTATCAGCAGACACTGATGATGATAGTGGCCAGACTGAGGCAAGGGGGTGCAGAGGTTGACTCTGACACAGAAGTTGACATACAGCCATCCTCTGAATTTTCATTGGACACAGCCAGTAGGCCTACACCTACCCAGTCAACTGAGCCCACAGATATTGGAGAGGTGGATGGTGAGACATTGATCTGGGAAGTGTGGCTACTGCAGCTTCAGTGCCTGTTGAGTCTGGACATAGCCAAAGTGTTGGCGAGGTGCCACATAGGCACTATTGATAGGGATGATCAGAGGAGGCCTGCTGTCCCTCCTCCAACTGGTGCAGGTGTCACTTACCAGGCCAACTCAACATATGTTTAGGGCCATCATGAAGGCACAGGCATATTCCCATAGGTGTTCTAAACAAATTCTCAGGGTTGTGGTTGTGCACAGTCTAACATGTGTGAGTGCTTCCACCATGTTGCTGATTCACTGGATTGGATGAATGACAGTTTGGAATGAGGAGTGTCTGAGATGGACTAAGGGGAGTCTATCATGGAATGAGCAGTGTCTGTGATTGAACGTCTGCTGGGAGGGGAACAGCATCCTCATGGGCATAGGTCAGCCACATCATCTGCTGTCAGCTAATGTGGTCATGCCCTATCATGCTCCCAAAGTGGCAGTACTTTCTCTGTTCCATCAGCGAGTGTGCTGTCCACACCCAGAAGTGGCAGGCTATGGGGTCAAAGTCCTGGCTATCCCCGTGAAGGGAGCATATCCAGCAGACATCAGTCATGTTCAGGTAGTAGCACTGCATCTGACACCTGTCCAACAGGCCAAGATGTAGAGCTAGCACAGAGCTTGGCTACACTCATGCAGACACTTACACCAATTTCACCTAGAGGATACTTACACACACACACACACACACACACACACACACACACACACACACACACACACACACACACACACACACACACACACACACACACACACACACACACACACACACACACACACACACATATGCACACACACACAAAACTGTTACTAATTTTGTCTTACTGGCCATTTGTTGTTTTATCCCAAATGTCTGCCTTCTTCTCCTTCTTACTTACACACACTCACTAACCTTTTCTGTCAGCCTAGGCTTCCTGCCACCCCACACAACACCCTCTGCAAGTGATGATAACTGTACCATATCACTGTTTTCCATCTTTTGGATTCAGGGATACAAAAGCTCTCTCTGATGCTCAGGGTACATAGCTAACTTAGTGCTTAGTATATCTGCATTTGTGTTGTTGAACTGTTCATTGTACCTTTGACTTATAATTTCACAACTTTATAGGGAATGGTCTTGTAAGGGTTGTGAAGTCAGAAACTGCAATGGGTATGATTACTTTCTAACTACTCTCTGTAATGAACCCCACTCAACAACCTGTGCAAGTGATGATAACTGTGCCATATCCCTGTTTTCTATCTTTTGGATTCAGGGATACAAAAGTTGTGTCTGATGTTCGGAGTGCGTAGCTAACTTAGTGCTTACTATATCTGCATTTGTGTTGTTGAACTGCTCATCATATCTTTGACTTATATTGGCCTTGGAAAGTTAGACAGTTGATAGCATCAAAATTTCACAACTTTATAGTGAATGGTCTTGTAATGGTTGTGAAGTCAGAAACTGCAATGTGTATAATTACTTTCTAAGTTCTCTCTTTAATGATTTTCCAGGACAAACGTATAGTACACATCATAAGTCATGCCATCATATTCAGATCTTAGGACTGTATGACAACACTGTAGTCAAACCTCATCAGAACAGTAATACTGTATAATGGTCTCTTTCACATGTACCTCAAGAGACTCATGCAGCAGCTGGAGAGACCACAGGGCATTCTCAGCAAGATAACACAAGGCCTACAAACCATACTATGATGTTTGTAGATAGAGTAAAAGCCATGCCACTGTGATCTGTCTGTTATAGTATAAGGCAATGTCTGCCTGGCCTCCAGGCTAGTGTCTGACCATGCCCTGGTGGGATGACTGTGTATCCAAAAATCTGATATAGCTGATGATGTCAGTAGTGTCTGTTGAGAATATGGTAATAACATCAGTGTCCCACATGCCGAGGTAAAAGACTCTCTGTAATGTCAAGCAAGAGAACACACACACACACACACACACACACACACACACACACACACACACACACACACACACACACACACACACACACACACACACACACACACACACACACTATCTCACAGAGTTGACTGCAGTGATAATAGAACCACTACTTATCTAAGTACACAGACTGTAGAACAAAGCATTTAACGCAAGCACCACAGCACAAGTATGACTTTTGCAAGACTTAGCTGAACTTATAGTACATGACATCAGCATAACATGTGTGAGACAAGATGTAGGTAGGCCTGCATATGTTCATAGCGTCATAGGTTTATATGAGGCTAGTATCATAATGGCCTTAGGTTCATAGGTTCATAGGAGGTGACTAGACTAATGGCCTTAGAGCCTTTTCAAGCCTAACAAAGTTGTATAATTGTTCACTTATAGACCAAGATATGTAGTCCATATTTGTGAATCCATGATCAACACTGGTTGCCCCTGTCTAAGAGTGACGTAGGTGAAACCCCCGGGGCAATTTAATAATTTCCCATCCAATTGTCCAAGTTACACTTAAATAGGATTATTGAGGATCTCAGTTTCACGTGAATTAGGAGTTTGTTCCATAGCAGTGGCAATCTCTGAGAGACATGTCTGTCTCTCCAGCATGTCCTGTTGATGTCGCAGGCTAGGTTAAGTTCCCTAGAGTGAGTGAGTCTTGTCCCATTTGATTTGCAGAGGTGCAGCAGTTAAGGCAGAGTTTGAGAGTGCTCTGTAGGCCAGGCACAAGTCACCTCTCTGCAGTCTCTATGATACAGAGTACAGTGACAGGGCCTTCAGTTTGTCCATGTATGTCATGTGTTAAAGTCTCTGGATTTTTTGGTGAGAAACCTCTGAGGTCTCAAAAGCTGCTGCAGGTTTCTGGTGAGGTAGATGCAAAAGGGAGCATTGTACTCTATTATTGGTCTGATAAAGGATGAATACAGTGGATTGACAACATCCTTAGTCTTGGATGCTATGCCATTACTTATGAGGTGTGCAAAGCAGAAGGCCTTACTTCCCACTGTGGACACAAAGTTGATGCTGCTATCAACCTGCATTCCCAAATCTCTCACCATTCGGTTGGAACTTACTGGGGGGTATTATTAATAGTGTAATTTGCAGGTACCTCTAATAGTACCTATTTTTGGGTTCAGTTTAAGTCTGTGGATTTGGCAACAATCATTTATGTATGTAAGCCCATGTTGTAGTATGTTGACATCATTTGAGGATTCAATGATTACACACAGTTTGCAGACATCAGTGAACATGCTGAACCACAGGCCATCTGTAATCACCTGGATTCTGAGAAATAGATTCCAAATTGTAGGAGGCCCAGGACAGACCCTTGTGAAATGCCACTAGTAACAGGTCTGCTGATAGAGGTGGAATCCCCAAGTATGACTGTATGTGTTCTGTTGGTGAGCAAGTTTTCTACCAGTCTAATGACATGTGGTTTAATCCACAGCTGGGTAAGTTTCATATGGATGCCTGAGTGGGGGATTGTGTCAAAGCCCTTGACCAAGTCAAGATAGGCAGTATGTACTGATTTGCCTTCATCCAAGGCTTTAGTGTCACTCTTGAAGAATTCCACTAGCCATGATCTGCCCTTAACAAAGCCCAACTGGGTCGGGTCAAGAGTTTGAAGCTCATCAATGTCCTTATTGATAAGGCCCAAGATGATTCTCTCCATGGCCTTATAGACACGGATAGTCAGGGTTATGGGTCTATAGTTCCCTGCTTTAGTTGAAGGGCCACCTCTGTGCAAGGGGAGTACAGTTGCTGTTTTCCATTCTAATGAGACAAAGCCTTAGCTTTTGGTTGAAGAGAGTACCCAGTGGTTCCTCTAACTCTTGTTTTACACCATTTAGTAAGCAGCCTGGAATGTTATCAGGTCCCATAAAGGCTGGGTTTTTGGACTTGGTGAGTGTGGTTATAATCTGTTCTTTGGAGATAATAGGTAGAGAACTGGTGACAGGTACACTTTGGGGTACGATTGCTGGATACAGGGGTATGAACTTTTTGCCAAACATGTCTGCTATCAGATTGGCAATGTCCTCAAATTCAGTATGACTGGTACCGTCCACTATGAATTCAGTTCAAAGTTGGGCCTTCCCTTTTACATTACAGGCATAGCTAAATAATGTCTTGTGGTCATCCTTAGCTATGGATGATAATTTAGTTTCATAATTAGTTTTAGAGGACTTTACAAAATGCCTCATTTGCTTGTTCAAGCTATGGAGAGTGTTCTTCTGGTGAGACTGTTCCCTCTAATAGTGTCTTTCTCATGTTGTATATCCTATTTGTGCTAGATGTTCACCAGGGTGGCTTGTTTTCTCATGAGCAAATTTTGATCCATTCTGGTGCAGCTAAGTCTGTACACTTGCAAAGCTGTTTATACAGATCATTTGTGTACACCTCTGTATAGGATTCTTTACTGCCTGTGGTGGCAGGAGGTTTGAAACTATGTATGCCATCACTTAGGAGGCTATGATTTGCTTTAGAGAAACTTTTCAACCTTTTGGATCCTAAGGGTAGGTCAGGTATGACTGTTACATTGAACGTGACTGATTTATGTTCAGACGTTACCAGGGAGAGTCTCACATATGGGGTGGTGCAGCAATCTCCCATGTTGGTGAGTACTAGATCAAGGACTTTCCATCCCCTTGTGGGGGTGAGGACTAACTCTTCCAGAGCATTTATGTTTACAAGGTGCAAAAACCTTAGGGTGAGCATGTTTGACCTCATATATGTATCCCGATTGATGGAAGGATAGTTAAAGTCACCCATGCCAAGGGTGTTTGGCTGTATTATTAGTGACTCAAGTAGGTCCAGGAAGGCACTCTGTGGTTTTCATGCTTCATGCTGGTGGGCTTGTAGCAAACAATGATGTGGAGTGGGGGGTCTTTCCTACAGTTAGTTGGACCTGGAATAACTCTAGGGAGTCTTGCTGCTTAACCAGTCTTGAGGTGTATTTGTCTTTCATGAAGACAGATATACCTCCTCCTTTGTTTCTTTCATGTTCATTTTGTGGTCTAAATGTGTGGAAGGCATTAAAGCCTTTCATGGCAGGACTACTCTCTGTGGCCCTAAACCATGTTTCTGTGATTGCACAAACATTGACATATTCCCAAATAAGTAATGCATACATTCAGTGCAGTTTCTCATTTACACTCCTAGCATTAAGCAACATAACCCTGAGTTTGTCTTTTGAGGATAATTTTACGGCAGGAATTTTGTTCTTATGACATTGCCTAAAAAAGGCACTATGGGGGAGGCAAGTACCTTGACCAGTAACCGAAAGGCAAGAGGTGATGGATGAAGACCATCCCTGGCAAAGCACCATGGTCTGTCAACCATATCATCCCAGGCTGACAAATACTAGATCCCCCAGGACTGACACTAGTAGCTAAGCCAATTGTTGAAGTTAATAATTATTTTGTTTGTATTGAGGCATCATCCTGGGTGAAGGTAGAATGCTGCTTAGGGCTATGGACATACCTGTCTGGGACAGATAATCTGAGAGCTCAGTCATATCTCTCTTCATATAGTCCAGTAAGGTATGTTTCAAGTCATTAACTTCAACATGGAGCACAACAGAAGTGTAACTGTGCTTGCTGTTGAGAGACTTGAGTGTGTGTATAACTTTGCCGATCCTGACACCTGACAGGCAGCTGACTGCGACTTTCTCCTTGTACAACCTGGTGAGGGGGACCTCTCTGTGTCTCACTATGGATTTGCCTATGATCAAGATAATGGTTGTCATGTCTTTTGCCTTAAGGCCTTAATGGCTGACACACCGATATATTAGTTTTTATGTGTAGTGGATTCTCTTGGGACTGTAATGTGTGCAGAATGTTTGCATTTGTGAAGCCTGTGCTCTTTTAGTAAGCTTCTAATGACTACCTCTGTGTATGTAGGGCTATGTGTTATGCACTTGGACTGTTGAGGGGGTGAAATGTATGTGTTGACAACCTGTTTGATATCTGACTTGTTTTAACTGAGAGAGATAGAACATCTATTTTAGATTCATTGTATAGTTACATCTCTCACATATTGTATTTGTACTTTTTACAAGTACATGGTAGCCACTATACATGAGGAAATAGAAGCCTACCTTTGTAAAAACATAAGTACCCTTATTAAGCATGTTTAGATGGTCATTGTTTTCGGAGTGATTTTGTGAGCAGCAACAACTGGGCCTGTCTCTGAGGTCATGCCAGCCCAGAGGTGACTTTACAATCACCCAACCAGTAGTGAAGGTTGTACTTGAACAGAGTCATTGAAGAGCACTGCTACACATGCTGTGGGAGCCTTTAACAGAGGAGTGTGAATCGCTGGTGGGAGATATATCTCTCTCCCCTGTATATTCTGTTTATGTCATAGTCTAGGTTGTGAACGCTTGCCCAAGTTATTCCTGTCCCATTTGATTTGCAGATGTCCACATTTCCAGTAGGGCAGGATCTGATACTTCTTTGTAGGTCAGGTATAGGTCACCTCTCAGCAGCTTGCAGGAAACTGAATACAGTGACAGGTCTTGTAGTCTTTCCATGTATGTGATGTCTGTAGGACCTGCATTCTCCCAGTCACAAACTTCTATATTTTTTCCAATTGCTGCAATTGTCTGGTTAGGTACAGACAGAAGGGAGCTTTGTACTCAGTTAGTGATCTGATAAGGGTGGAGTATAACAGAGCTATGACCTTCCTAATCTTGAATATGATGTCCAATTATATGATGTGTGCAATGCAGAATGTTTGTCTCACCACTATGGACACATAGTGATGAAAATGTAGATTGCTATGAACATGTGTTCACAAGTCTCACAACACTGTGTTTGAGTTGAGAGTGGTACTATGTATATAATATTAGCAGGGGTACTTCATTGCCAAATGGGGACAATGATTGCTGTAAGGTTCTGTCTGTGAATTTGGCAGCAATCATTCATCTCTGTCAGCCCCTTCTGTAATATGTTGCCACCATTGGTGGGAATCTATATGACTGTGTCCAATTAATAGTCATCTGCAAATGTGGTAAACCACAGACCACCTACAATTGTCTGCACTTCAGGGAAGTAGATCCCACACAGTTGATGGCCTAGCACAGATTCTTGGGGTATTCCATTGGTAAGTGGCTAGTGGGGGAGTGCAGTCCCAACTTTGCTTGGGTGTGTTCTGTCGGTGAGCCAGCTGGCTATCCAGCTAATACTGTATGGCTTAATTTCCAGATGGGGCATTTTCACTATGAGACATGAATGGGGGATAATGTCAAAAACCTTGGATAACTGAACATAGGTGGTATGTCCTGTTATCTGTCATCCATCTCTCCGAGGTCAGTATCAAAGAAGTCCACGAGGTTCCATAGGCAAGAGCTATCCTTGATAAACATAACATGGGTTAACTCAAATGTGTTGAATGTCAGCTATGTCCCTGTGGATAAGATCCATGCTGATCCCTTCCGTAGCCTTGCAGATAAGGCTTTTTAGGCTTATGGGTCAATAGTTGTAGTTCTGCATGTTACCAGATCAATGTACAATGCATATGAAGCAACATTTGATATTTCTTTCTATAGTGTAGGCGATATATGTGTGGAAAAAGTACTGAGGCACCAGGGTTGCAGTGCTTGGGGTGGGGAAGCATATGGCTGTATTGTAAATATGTGACATACTGTGGAATAGGGCCATCATTTTTTTAATTTTTCCACATGTCATGCCATACACAAGAAATGGACAATGAACAGCAGCAATACTTAATAATATATAGTTTTCCATTATGCAACAATTAGCAAAGTGTTTACACATGCAAGATACACCTATTTGTGCACTACTTAGCAATGTGCAAGCACAAGCTCCATTGCTAAATTCTGACAGTTACTACTGAGTCTATGAAACACACCTACTACTTAACTGGCTTAGTGACAGCACATGTTAATGTACTGATACTTTCCTTTTTGAGGCCAGATGGTACTGAGTTCAAATCCTTCTCTCCCTCTCTCTCTCTCTCTCTCTCTCTATCCCGTTTCCATTTCCAGTGTTTGCATGCTGTGCCACTCAGCACAAACACCAGAAATGGAGAAAAATGAATGGCAGATTTGGCTGTGTTTATTTGGTTTGTGTGAAGTGCAGCAGTATGCAAACTGGTACCCAGGGAACAGACAGGACCTAGACAGCCAAAAATAGAAACTGGATACATTTAATTAATACTACTGGGCAAAAATAGAAACTGGATACATTTAATTAATACTACTGGGCATTGCCCAAACACACTAAGTGATGCTGTGCAGTGGTTAACTGTGAGACCTTAAGAATGAATAGTAAAATAGGCAGTATAATATAGCTAATCCTGTGGCAGCAGATGTTTGTGTAGGACTAGAGTACAGATGGGCTTGGGTTCTTGTACAGGGTGTGAAACCTGTGGTTTACTGTTGTAACACTGTTGTTTATAGCAATAAACTGCAACATAGACAAGTGTTTTTGTAACCTTGTTGTGGCAACAGGTGTAAGTATAGGACTGCAGTACATATGGTCCTGGGTTCAAATACAGCATATTCTATACATGTTTGCTGTTTGTTCCACTTCCCATTATAGTCACTCTCACTTATAACACTTGACATAGTGTACATGATATTAATTATGTGTATGAGAGCTGAGACAATATTATGTCAGTTATTTATTTATTTCTTTATCTATGTATTATCTCATTTATTATCAAATGTATGACTGTAGGTATACTGTGTACTATGCTCCAGTAAGTATATTTATGCTCTCGGGAATGGCATGGCCTTCATATTTGACTAACACACTTACACAACTGTCTGTACATCAAATCACTTTGAAATTGCATTGCTTGCCACTGATGTGCATGGCTTACAATGAAGTAAACATGTTTCTCAGCAGTGCATAGCCCCGAGCACTGTGTTTGCAAGATGGTAAGCACTGCACAACATTTTCAAACAGTGTGCACACTCACAATAAAAGTGATAACTAGAATTGACAGGAAACTATCAGTCTCCATTGCTCTTAATTCATGGAAGAGAAGACAGGAGTTAATAGAGAGGGTGTGAGATTTAGGGGTCAGAGATAGGGTGGCCAGGAGTCCAAGATTTTTGTTAGACTCCTAGTGAAACATCACAGTGCCAGGTTGTTGCTGGTGGACTAATCTGGGTTACAGTATACGTCAGAGGCTTGGGATAGTTTGGCCCAATCTGTGACCAGTGCCACTAGCATCCCCCACACTGGTGACCAATGTAGGCACTACTTTAGTGACCAAGTCAGAGAAGGGGGTACACTCAATGCTTGGATCAAGGAATATAGGATGGATGACAACCCACAGATGTGTAAGTATCAGCTACAGACAAATACTTATAAGGCTTAAAAGCTGAATATAAGCAAGACTTTTACTCATAATAGTATTCTGATCAGTTCTGCTTTTTCCACAGCTGCCATGGAAAGGTAGTGCAATGTTATAACCCATCACACTAGATTGGCAAGGACGAGGGAATCATGTGGTATGTATGCAGCAGAAGAGTATTGTTATTGTAGCATTAAAATTAAAGATAGATTTTTTTAGTATTTTATACAGTCATATCAAATTGAGCATGTATATTTCAACTGTAAAAGCAACTATGCATGCATAAGTCTGTAGCACAATGAAAAATAGCTTTTTTGGTATTATATACAGTTGTATCAAACTGAACATGCATATTCCAACTATAAAAGCAATTATGAATGATTTAGTCTGTAGCACAAACCAAAAGTACAATAGTAGACTTTAGTCAGAGGTGATGGGATCAAATATCACACTTTCCAACTATACAATAAATATTAATTCTTCAATTATGTGTCACTTAAAGGTTTAAAGTAATAGTTCTATATCAGTGGCACACATGTCCTGCTGAAAACTGACTGCAATACGGATAATTTGAACACACACATATTCAATATATGCACATGTAAATGAGAACTTGCCGCAGTCTGTAGTATAGTATGCATTTGTTTGGAGCTAGTCGTCTTAAAAGTAATAAGTTATCTGTTAGGGGATGATATTCTTAAGAGAAAAAGTTAAGATAATAGAGTCAAATAATTGTATTAATGCATTGTATGTTATATATGATGGTACTGATCGTATCTCTTTTTTTTCTCTCACCCCAATCCTTATCTCATTATTTTTTTTTGTTTTATTATGTGTCATAAAAATGTGCCCATGTCATCCATGTGTACCACATCACAAAATGCTCCACAGCACAGTGGGGTAGGCCTGCCCCACAGAATCAACCAGTCCTCAATCCACTGGCCACAGCACCATTGCCCAGCACTTCTGGGAGCTGACCTGGCAGCACCACCTCTGCTGCCTCTGCACTACCTCCCCCCTCAGGTAGTTCTGCCCCAGAGGATAGACCAGTGGGTCCCTCTGGGAGCAGTAGCAAGGGTGGTAAGTTTATCACCTTTGCTGAACTGCCACGGATGGTGCATAGGGTTGTGAGCTTCACTTTTTGTGCACACCTAGGCTGGATGAAGGGGCTGCTCTCCCATCTTTTACATTGGACCAGAAGGAGGAGAAGGAGACATTAAGCACTCCAGCCAGAGGTAGAGTGAGATGTCAGTGATTACAGTACTGTGGATGAGGACTCAATTCTCACTGTCAACCAGCTTGATGTCCAATGGTCCTGGATGTCCCCATCTTTACTCCATCCATGATGTCCACCTACCTCTTATGTCCCTCACTGTCCCTATATCTTGTCTTGTCTAGTCTGTCTGCTTCCTCACCTATACAACTGACCAGACAAAGACATGCCTATGCCCATTCCCCAACATTCCAATCCAGTGCCATCTGGCTCCAAAAAGGAATGTATCACTGCTTTAACACCTGTTGCCACAGAGTCAGTTAA
Organism: Protopterus annectens; assembly: GCF_019279795.1. Taxonomy (NCBI): domain Eukaryota; kingdom Metazoa; phylum Chordata; order Ceratodontiformes; family Protopteridae; genus Protopterus; species Protopterus annectens. The sequence continues at coordinate 43,748,660 of NC_056734.1, forward strand.
TAGCAGGTGTATTCCACAGACTCATTTCTAACTATTAGAATTTAGCAATGTGGCTTGCATTTACCCACTGCTTAGCAATACACAAACAGGTGTATCTTGCATGGGTATACACCTTGTTAACCGTCCCGCTGCTCCTGGCGCTATGGAAATGTTTATATTATGCTGGGCTTCTGCTGTTTACTGTACACTTCCTTTGCATGACATGAAAATGCATGTAGAAACATTACAAACTGAGAGCCCTATCTAACTGCATGTCATATATTTAAAATGCATGCATGCGTTGGCACCCCCCCCCCCAAGAAGTACAACCCCAGGGTCTCAGTATGTTTCCCATGCATTTATAAACCACAGCAGAAAATGTAATATCAAATGTGTGTTACGCAATGCACATCAATCTGGTAACATGCAGAACTACAATTACTGACCCATGCACCTGAAAAGCCTTATCTGCATGGCTACTGCAGGAATCAACATGGACCATATCCACAGGGACAGAGGTGACTTTCAACACACCTGACCCTATCCATTTTGGGTTTGGCAAGGTTAGATCTTATTTATTGACCTTTGCAGACTTCTTGGATACAGGCCCCAACGACCTGGGTGAGGAATAATACAACATACTGCCTATGCTGAGTTATGCAAGGCCTTTGTCACTATGTCTCATTCATTTATTATAGAAAAGATCACCCATCTGGGAATTAGGCCATACAGTACTAGATGGATAGCTAACTGACTCAATGACAAAACACACACTCTCAAAGTTGGGGACTGCACCTACACCACTAGACCAATCACCAGTGGAATATCACAGGGATCTGTCTTGCACCCTCAACTGCTTGGGAAATACTTCCCTGAAGCACAGGCTACAGTAGATGGCCTGTGGTTTACCAGGTTTGCAGATGAATGTTAACTGGATTCACTCATATAGAGCATCCAGTGATGGAACATAGTGCAGTAGGGGCTAACACAGATTGATGATTAGTGACAAACTCACAGACTGAACCTTAAGCATACAATGACTCTTTGGCATCTTTGCTAATGAAGTATCCCTTCTAATTATGATATACATAGCACCCAAACACAGTGTTGTGAGACTTGGGAACACATGTTGATAGCAATCTACCCTTTCATCACTATGTGCTCATAGTGGTGACACACACACTGTACATTGCACACATCATACATATGGACATAACATCAAGACCAGAGTAGTCATACCTCTGCTGTACTCTACCCTTATCACACCAATAACAGAGTACTGTGCTCACATCTCTGTACATTTCTGTACCTCACCAGACACTGGCAGCAAATGGAGAGAACACAGGGATGTGCCTGGGAGACTCCCTGGCCTCCAAACATGACATACATGGAAAGACTGACATACCTGCCACTGTATATCATGCAAGCTACTGAGAGGTAATCAATGTCTGCCCTCCAGAGCAGTCCCAGGCCCTGCCCTTCTGTAAATAATGGACATCTGCAATTCAGATGGGACACTTATAATTTGCCCAAGGGTTCTCAACCAAGCCTGTGACATAAATAGAACATGCTGGGGAGACAGATATATCCCACAACAATTCATACTCCTCTGTAATAGGCTTCCACTGCATGTGAAGCAGTGCTCCTCAATAACCCTGTTCAAGCACAACCTTGACTACTGGTTGGATGATTGTAAAGTCATCTCAGGGCTGGCACGTATGTCCCTCATGGACAGGGCCAGCTGGTGCTGCTCAAAAACATGCTCTGCTAAAAATGACCATCTGTTTATGCTCAGTAATGGTACTTGTGTTTTTATCCATTTAAGTTTCTAAAGACAATAGTGTTATTAGGCTAGTAGCCTCATATGAACATATGAAGCTATCTGCCTATGCAGGGCTTACAACCTGCTGTCAATCACATGGCCTGCTGATGTGATCTACTATAAGTTCACCTGCACTCTTGTATAAAACAAACTTGCGCCATGGTGCTAGAGTAATGTACTGTGCTCTGTAGTCTGTGCACTTAGATAGGTAGGGATCATAGGAGATTACTAGGCTAATGGCCCTGGGGCCCTTATAAGCCTAGCCAAGAGATTATCCCCAAAAACAAACCTCAGTCAGCACCTGTCACCCCTGTCAATGAGGGACAAAAGTGGAACCCCTGGGACAAATTTGTGGTTTTCCATCCACTCATCAAGGTTGTGCTTGAAGATGGCCAGTAAGGCACTCTGTTTGACATGTATGGGAAGTCTATTCCAGAGATGGGGCAGCCTCTGGGAGACAAACCTGTCTCTTCAGCAGGTTTTGTTGATGTCACATATTAGATTTAGGCCTATTGAGTAGATAATGCACAAGGAGTTAGACTTATGGATATGGGGCATCTCTAATAGGGCAAGGTCTGATATTGCCTTGTAGGTGAGACACAGTGCACCTCTGAGCAATCTGTATGACACCAAGTAGAGTGATAGTGATATGAGCCTAGGACAGGTGTTGGAGGCCATGGATTCTCTTTGTGAAGTATTTATGTGGCCCTTCCAATTGGTGCAGGTGTTTGTTTTGAAGAGGTACATACCAAATGGAGTGTTATAGTCAATTATAGGTCTAATGAGGGAGGAGAACAGAGAGGTAATAGCCTCCTTTTTTCTGGATGCAATCCCTTTACTTATGAGATGAACCAAGAAAAAGGCTTTTCTGACCACTGCCACCACATGATGGTCGAATGTGAGATTGTTGGCAACCTGAGTACCCAGGTCTCTCACCACAAGTTGTGTGCCTAGGGGGTTGCCATTGATGTGGTAATCAGTAGGGGCCTTGTTTTTGCTGAATGGTATGATAATACATTTTTAGCGTATAATTTAAGGCCCTGACATTGGCACCTGTTATTTGTACCTGTTGACACTCCTGCAGTATGTTAACATCATTTTGGCGATCAGTGACAGCACTCAACTTACAGTCATCTGCAAACTTGATCAGCCACAGGCCCTTTGTCTTTGCCTGGACCTTTGAGAAGTAGATGCCAAACAGTAGGAGTCCCAGGACAGATCCCAGGAGAACACCACTAGTGACAGGTCTGCTATCAGAGGTGGTGGCACCTATTTTGACCTTGTGGGCCCTTTCTGTGAGCCAGTTGGTCACCCATCTAATGAGATAGGGATTAACACCAAGTTGTTTTAGCTTTTTGATGATGCCCAAGTGGGGGATTGTGTCAAAGTTCTTGGCCAAGTCAAGGTAAGCTGTATGTACTAACTTTCCCTCATCCAAGGCCTTGGTGACAGTCTCAAAGGAGTCAACTACGTTCAATAGGCAAGATCTGACCCTGATAAATCCGAACTGGGTGGGGTCAAGTGCTTGGAGATTGCCTATGTCCTTGTTTATGAGATCCATAATAATACGCACTGTGTGCTTTACAGATCAGACTTGTCAAGCTAATGGGGTGATAGTTTCCTAGATCAGTAGTGGCACCAACCTTGTGCAAGGGGATGACAATGGCAGTTCTCCACTCTGTTGGAATGAAGCTGTAATTAGGCTGTGGTTGAATAGGGTGGTCAATGGCAAAGCTAGTTCTTGCTGGAGATGGTACAGAATACAGCCTGGGATACTATCAGGTCCAATGGAAGCTGTGTTCCTTGCCTTGGATAGAGCCTTTAACACTTGATCTATGGAGATGTGAGGTGTGGGACAAGTATCGGGGATGTTGACTGTTCTATTGGGGGCAATAAGGGGGTGAATTTTAAGCTGAACCTATCAGCTAGCAGGTTGACTAAGTCAACATGATTAGTGTAAGTGGCACCATTAAGTACTAATTTGGAACAAACTTGGGCTTTGCCATGGAGATTCCTAACAAAACTGAAGAAGGACTTGTGGTTTCCCTTTGTTTTGAAGACTAGTTTCAACTCATAATTGGCTTTGGAGGTTTTCAACAGTGATCTAATTTGTTTGTTGAGGCAGAGGAGGGAGTTTTTCCAATTTGGAATGTGTTCCTTTGTACCCCTGGACAACAGTTTCTTCCTTTTGTTGTAAAGCCTGTTGATAGAGTATGTCCACCAGAGAGGCTTGTGTTTCCTTGAGGAGCAGGGTTTAGTTCTGTTGGGTATGGCTGAGTCCATGCAGTTGTACAGGTGCTTGTATACTGCAGTGGTGTACTGTTCAGCATAGTTGTCTGCATCCTCTGGGGGGCCGGTGGTGTGAAGCTGCTGATACCCTCCCTTAGAAGGTTGTAGTCAGCTTTTGAGACATTTTTTAGCCTGGTTACTGCTGGGGATAGGTTGGGTGGGATAGAAACTTTGAATGAGACAGACCGATGATCTGATCTCACCAGGGAAGAACATATTATGGGAGTAGTACAGTAGTCACCCATGTTAGTGAGAACTAAGTCGAGTATGTTTCCTCCCTTTGTGGGGGTGAGATCAGCTGGTCTAGTGCATTAGAACTGATGAAGTCAAGGAATTGTTGGGTCAGTGCATTAGTGCAGGAATAATTCACCCAGTCTATGATTTGGTTGTTGAAGTCACCAAGGAACATGGTGTTTGGGGGTACCTTGATGAAGTCAAGTAGGTCCAGGTAGGAGGATTGGGTGTCCTGAGACATGGAGGGGGGTCTATAGCTGGCTACAACTTGGATAAGTGTCTTTCCAACTGTCAGCAAGTATCAAAATACTGGCAATCCATGTCTGTTCTCACTGCAGTCAGCTGTGTGTGTGTGTGTGTGTGTGTGTGTGTGTGTGTGTGTGTGTGTGTGTGTGTGTGTGTGTGTGTGTGTGTGTGTGTGTGTGTGTGTGTGTGTGTAAACAGCAGGGCAGATGTGTGTATCATACAGTTACTTCTCCAATTACATGGATTTTCAGTATTTTGATACTTGCTCATGCCTACACATCAATTTCATCCAGGCGTCCCAACCTCTTGTCTCCCACATGGCCTGATGATGTCATCTCCTATAAGTTCACCTGCACGCCTGTATAAAGCAGCCTTGTGTTAAGTATTCTGTCCTGAAGTCTGTCTACTTAGATAGGTAGGGGTTCTGTTCTCACTGCAGTCAACTGTGTGTGTGTGTGTGTGTGTGTGTGTGTGTGTGTGTGTGTGTGTGTGTGTGTGTGTGTGTGTGTGTATGTGTGAGAGAGAGCTGTTGCCTCACATTACAGAGAGCATTTTATACCAGCATGTGGGACACTGTCATCTTCTCCTCAACAGACACTGCTGATGTCATCAGCTATATCAAATTTGTTTTACCATGGTAAGGTTGAATTAGACCCCATCGAATGATGGGATCATCAACCCACGTCTGCAAAAACAACAATGTAGAATTCTGACATTGTCACAATATGACTCAACTTTGACCTCAGAATGGGCTTTAATATGGGTCGAGATAGGGGTGAGATTCATACTTCAACAATCTCGGGCTCGACATTGTCGCCGTTCGACCTCCGAACTTCAACTGAAGTGGATCACTTCAAATTTACCATAGTAAACCTCACATTTTTGGATATTCAGTACTCCCACCAGGGCATGGTCTGATTCAGGCTTGGGGGCCAGGTAGGAGTCACTTCATCCTATACAATAAAGTTTATAGTGACATGGCTTTCAATCTAGCCACATACATCATGGCATGGTGTGTAGGCCCTATGTTATCCTACTGAGAAAGACCTGTGGTCTCTCTAGCTGCTACATGTGTCTGGTGAGGTACATGTAAAAAAAGAGCATATACTCTATTACAGGTGTAATGAGGTTTGTCTACAGTGCTGTCATACAATCCTAAGATATCAATATGATGGTGTGATGTATGATGTGCACAACATTGGGATTTCAATAGCAGTGTGGACATTTGATGGTCAAAGTTCAGATTGCTATCTGATTGTGTTCCTACTGCTTGCATCACTGGGTTTCTGCATTTATTCTATTTATTTATTTTATTTTACATTTGTTTATGGGGAAAGTCCAGCTGGACATGTGTCCTTTTTCAGTGGAGGCCCGGGGAGAAAAGCTCCAATGTTATACAGTACATAGTTTAGTAGAACACAATTTTAAAACAGTAAATCGATACATAACTTTAAAACATTACTAGTGCATCAGGAATAAAAAAATAGGAACTGTAGTAAGAACATTTCATAGATAGTGAGGGTTTGTAGTTATATTCATTGCCCATAACTTTAAACAGAGAACATTAGAAATTGAGAAAGATACAGTTTGACATAAAAATACGCAAGGAGTTAAGAGAATGAGTTCAATTCTTCTAGAAGTGGTCTAGTGCAGTAGTACAAGGAGGGTTGGAAGGGTGGTTGGGGGGGGTCTATCCTGGAGTGTAACCAGAGCAGAGCCAGGAGTTAGCAAGGTGGGTTTTTAGAAGTTTTTTAAACTGTTTAAATGTGGAAGTGATCACTAGTGAGTTTGGCAGACAGTTCCAAAGGTTGGAAATATAGTTGGAGAAGAGGGCTTCACCTGCTGAATTTTCTGATTTGTTGACTTGGAGGAGAAGATTATTGTTTGATCAAAGGGATCTACAAGCATAGTATGGTTGAATAATGTCTTTGAGGGCTAGGGTGTTTTCTGGGTGGTCGGGAATTTTATGAGCTAAGGTTAGTTGATTAAACTGAAGGAGTAGAGGGAGTTCTAGCCAATCAAGCTGCTTGACTGATAGACAGTGATGAGACTTATAGGAAGCATTAGTGGCAAATTTGTTGATTTTATTATAGCAGGTTTCAAGCTTGGCAAGGTCAGTTTTATGGAGGTTTGTTAGAATTGGGGATGCATATAGGAGTGTCAATAGAATGTGTGTTCTAAAAATTGTGACTTTTGTACTGCTTGTTAGAAATTGTTTATTCCTATAAAGGAGGCCACGTTTCTTGTGAACTCTTTTGATAGTTTGGCCTATGTGGAGGTCAAATTTCAGGTTATTGTTAATTATAACCCCTAGCAGTTTGGTATAAGGGGTAGGAGTGATCATAGTTTTATTTTTAAAGAAGATGTGGAAGGTTGTGGAAGAAGAAGAATTTCTATTGGAGTAGAAGAGCATAAGTTTAGTTTTATTAGGATTTAATATAAGTTGGGAGTTTGTTACCCCCTTTTCAACAGATAGGAAGGAGTCTTGGGTGATGGATTAAAGGTCATTGAGGGTAAAAGCAGAGGAGATCATAGTGGAGTCATGAGCGTATTGAATCACATTAGCATGGGGAGTGGCAGAGTGGAGCTGATTGGTAAATAGTGAGAAAAGAAGGGGTCCAAGGATGGTGCCTTGTTGTACCCCTAGGGTGACTGGTAGGAGGGGTGAGAAGGACTGTTGCCAACTGATGGCTTGTTGTCATCTGATAAGTAGTTTTGAAACCAGGCTATAACCAGATCATTGAGGTTGTGGGAGGAGAGGACATTAATGAGTTTGCTGTGATTGATCATGTTGAAGGACTTTGACAGGTCTAGGAATATGGCTGATACAAATTGGGAGTTGTTTCTGTGCTGAATAACTATGTTTGTTAAGGATAGTAGGGCTGTTGTGGTGCTATGTGCAGGGTGGAAACCATGTTAGGTATGGGCTAGGAGATTGTGAGATTGTAGGTATTTTATGAGTTGGGAGTGTACTACTCTTTCCATGATTTTAGACAGGGGAAAAGGATGGCAATGGGGTGATAATTAGTAAGTTTGCTGGAGCTTCCATTTTTGTGCAAATGCAAAATTTGAGAGATTTTCCAAATAGTGGAGACATATGCTTCTGTTATTGATCTGTTTATAAGTATGGTTATCAGGTATGAAATAGATTCTGATGCTATTTGTAGATATTCCACATGGAGATTATCAGCAGCTAAACTGGTCAGTTTTAGTTTTTAAGTAGTTTTTTGATATAATAGATGGGGACTGGGTTTAACTTGAAGTCGTTTGTGCTATTTTTAGGAGGGATATTGGGGTTTATTTTTGGAGGGTAGGGTTAGTGTTAGTCTGATTGTTAACTAGTGTTTGAATGGATTCTGCGAAGTAGGTGTTGAATTGAGTGGCCATGTTTCCACAGTTGTTAGCTGTTTTTGGTGTGGGGGCAATATTCTTTCCTGGTTGCAATAGGTTGTTTACTGCAGCCCATAATTTTTCTGGATTATTCTGATGTTTGGTTTGGATGTTGTGGTAGTAGTTAGAATTGTCAGTTTTAATTAATTTTTTAACTTTGTTTCTAAGTTGTAGGAAATGTTGTTTAGTAGTGCTGGTTTTGTTCTTATGGAATTGCAACCAGGCCTTATCCCTGTCTTTGAATAATGTTCTAGTTTCTTTGATTAACCATGGTGCATAATTGGATTTGTAATTTGATTCTAAAGTTTCTAGATGGGGCATGGGTGTTAAGAATCTCGAGGAAGGTATTGAAGGAGACTACTGCCTCAATCCAGGGGCAGTTGTTTGAGATGTTCCCAGGAACAATTTTTGAGGGCATAGATAAAATTATTAGGATTTAAATTCTTTTTGCTCGTAATTGCATGGAAGCAAGTCTGATGTGATGGGTGGTTGTGATTGCTTAAGATAAATGTTGGACAGTGGTCATTCAGATTGTCAGGGAGGCAGCCTGAGTGGGATGATAGGTGGGGAGAGTTAACTAGAATCCAGTCTAGTATGGATTCCCATTTGGAGGTTTTATAGGTCCCAGACGGAAATGAGATGATTTGGGCAAAGCCATATAGGTTAATGTGTGTTCGGCGAGTTGTGGAGGAACATAGGAGCCAGTCAATATTGAAATCTCCCATTAAGATGATTTCTTGAGGGAGGGATGTGGAGCACCATTGAAGAATTTTTTTTCCAGAATGGCAATGTTGTTACCTGCTAAAATATAGCCAGCTATTATATTAAGATGTTTTCTGGGGTTGATGGTTAATTTGACTAGAATTAGCTCAGTATTTGCAAGGTCTGGGGTGGGGGCATCCAGGAGGTCAAGTGATAGTTGATCTTTGTGTAACATAGCTACACACCTCCTTTTTTGTTTATTCTATCTTTCTGTAGGATATTGTAGCCTGGGGGAGTGGTTTCACTATTGTTGATGTCTGGTTTTAGCCATGTTTCAGTTAAAGTAACTATAGTTGGGGAGTAGTGGGATAGTAAAGCATGCAGATTGTGGGTTTTGTTAGTTATGCTACTTAAATTTATGTTGAGGAGGAGGATGGATGAATTTTTCTTTTGGTGAAGTAGTGTAAGGTTAGTTTGGGATGGGTCGGGAAGTGAAACATGGGTATTTGTGGGACCAGGATTTGGATGGATGTCTCCTGCAAGAATTAACTGTTTTGATATATGGTGAAGGAGTTTGAAGAGTTTATTTAGGAGCTTAGAGAATCTAAAGGTGCTAGGAGATTTTATTAGTTGTGGAAGAAGTTTGATTGCGTGACAGTCTATACTAGTGGTGTGGAAGAGGGCTGGGGTGATAAACCAATGTTGAGTATTATGAGGTGTTGGGGTGTTGAGGTTTGGTATGGAGGAGGGATTGTGTGTTTGAGAGGACTCTCATATGATGAGGGCTTATATAGTAGGAGTAGATGAGAATTGGAAGTAAAAAGGAATAGAGTTAATTTTAGAGATGACATTCTGAGGAGGGTCTAGTGTGTATACTTACTAGTGGTTGTAGAAGGTGAGAAGGTGTTGTGTGTGTTAAGAGTTAATGTTTAGGAAATGGGAGTACTTATTTAGATGGGATGTAGGGAAAGGATAGAGGGTATTGGTTCCTGGTTTGCAGGTGTGATTGTGGTTAAGTATAAATTTACATGTAGTGGGGTTGGTGGGAACTGGAGGTAGAGTAGGGGAGCAGAATGAGCACGAGAGCAGCGAGGATGAATGGAATGTATTGAAACCACCACGAGGCAGATGTTGGAGTTAAGAAAAACAATCAGCAGAGTAGTATATTGGCAGGTAAGTTTACTGTGGTTTTGAGGCCTGTCCTTTACTGCCCTTAATTTTAAAACAGTTTATCAGACTTTTAAAGCAATATATTAGGATCCTTCAGGTTGTTAAATAGTAAGCCTTGTAGCTGGGATGATCTATTTCTAAATTAATTCACTGAGTAGAACAGATTCTTGGGTGGGTTCAGGAGGGACCTAGTGTCCGGGTTGTGTGCATGCCACTACGAGCTTCTTTACAAGATGGCACTAAACTGCTATGTTAACAGGTTAATATAAAAACATACACTGCTGCTGGGCTAAACACTTGTAACTTCATTGCATTGCATAACAGTTGTCAATGTTGTGATTAACATGGAACTTCTCTTTTCAGATGGACAACATTAAAAGATTTCTGCATTTATTTGTAGGTAATGTGTCTTTGTCACCATTCAGTTGTGTGTTAGCTCTTCCTGTACTATGTTATCACCATTGGTGGACTCAATGATTGCATACAATATGTAAGAATCAGCAAACCTGGAAAGGCAAAGGCCATATAATTTAGTCTGAACTGTCGAGAAATACAGTTCAAACATTGAAGGGCCAAACATAGATTCCTGAGGTTTGCCAGTGGTGACAACTGTACTCAGAGCTATGGGGGAAATATATGTGCTTACTGGCATGTTGGAGCATAGCATCCAGTAATCAGTGGAGTATCCTGGATGCTGATGCCTGTGACACCCCCATTATGTCCCCTATTGGTCTATGAAAGGTACTTGTAGCTAAAATTTTAAGGGCTGCACATACCTTACTTTCCACTGGGATGGGTTCCCCCTCAGTTGGCTTTGGCTCTGAGATGAGGGTGGCACAGGTCGCAGAGTTCTTGTAGTGTGCCCCTGTCCACCCTGTAGCGCTCGACAATGTCCACATGATGTAGGTTGGGATAAGTAAAACTTGGCCTGAAAACTCTTCTCTTTCTCAGCTTAGGCCTATTGGCAGTAGCAGCAGCAGCATTCTGCCGGTTGTTAGAATTTTACATCTTTAGACTCTTTTATTTTTCTCCACTGGGTAACACTCACTGGCTACCTTTTCTGTTTCATCTGGAAACAGTTATTTTATAGTTATGTGATACTCATCTGTATTATACTTTTGTTGTCTTTTAGGACACCTACAACTATGTCACTCAGGTGTGTCAATCCACAGAGACTCCCCTTCACTTATGCCAAAAATCAAGTAAATATTGATGGGTTTTGACAACACGGTGCTTTTCTCCTGGAAAGGAGATGGGGAGATATTGCACAGAGGATAAGAATATGGCAGCAGATTGTACAAGACCTCAATGCTGTGGGTGGCCACAACAGAACATGCAAACAGGTGCACAGAGGGCCACAGACATGATAATATCTACATGGAGGTGAGGAGTTGGAGTGGGCCTTGACCAAATGGTTACCAGGGGAGAGCCTGCTAGGAACAACCACTAACCCCCAATGAAGAGTTCCTGACAAATATTAGAGATCCAGACACCTCCCAGGAGAGTGCAGTACAGCATGTCCTGGATGTGGGTGCAACACCTTCTGAGACAGCAAGCACATACCAGGTGCAGCTTCCATTTAGACTTTCTTATCTGAACAGTTGAATACTGTTGTATTGTAAAACAATTAAAAGAATAAGTTAAGTCTTTGTCACATCTCTTTTTTGGGAAGAGGGGATTTAAAATTGCTACAGTTATAAGCTTAGGTTGGAGTTGTCAGCCACATTCTTGTTGAAAGTAGAGTTAGGGCACATGTAAAGGGGTAAATGTATTACTCCCCTATGTTACTGTTAATTGTAATGATATTGCCCTTACCTCTTACTTAACTTCTTACAGGACTGTCTAGATTACAGCACAGTGCATCTGCAGATGGTAAGCCAAACATTCTTGTGTCATTACAGCTGATCAATTTAAAGAAATATTGTGGTATGTGATTTTGACCTCATGCCTGTTGCATGTATTGCTGTACTGTCTGTAATACTGGCAGTACTGTTAGTTTGTTAGCATATATTCCACTAAGGTAGTGTGAATATTAATGTATTCCTGTGTTTCCTGCTTTTTATCACAGGTGAACATGACGGTGGGAGTGTGGGCCATGTGCCACCTGGTGTTAGTGTATCAGCAGAGACTGATGATGATAGTGGCCAGACTGAGGCACAGTCAGGGGGTGCAGAGGTTGACTCTGACACAGAAGTTGACATACAGCCATCCTCTGCATTTTCATTGGACACAGCCAGTAGGCCTACACCTACCCAGTCAACTGAGCCCACAGATATTGGAGAGGTGGATGGTGAGACATTGATCTGGGAAGTGTGGCTACTGCAGCTTCAGTGCCTTTTGAGTCTGGCCATGGCCAAAGTGTTGACGAGGTGCCACATAGGCACGATTGATAGGGGTGATCAGAGGAGGCCTGCTGTCCCTCCTCCAACTGGTGCAGGTGTCACTTACCATGCCAACTCAACATATGTTTAGGGCCATCATGAAGGCACAGGCATATTCCCATAGGTGTTCTAAACAAATTCTCAGGGTTGTGGATGTGGCACAGTCTGACATGTGTGACTGCTTCCACCATGTTGCTGATTCACTGGATTGGATGAATGACAGTTTGGAATGAGGAGTGTCTTTGATGGACCAAGCGGAGTCTATCATGGAACGAGCAGTGTCTGTGATTAAACATCTGCTGGGAGGGGAACAGCATCCTCATGGGCATAGGTCAGCCACATCATCTGCTGTCAGCTAATGTGGTTATGCCCTATCATGCTCCCAAAGTGGCAGTACTTTCTCTGCTCCATCAGCGAGTGTGCTGTCCACACCCAGAAGTGGCAGGCTATGGGGTCAAAGTCCTGGCTATCCCCGTGAAGGGAGCATATCCAGAAGACATCAGTCATGTTCAGGTAGTAGCACTGCATCCGACTGGGCATGGACATGCCAGTGCAACTGTTGGAAGAGCCAGTTCTCATGGTCAGAGATGTTAATGAAGAACTGCCACCTCTACCACAAATGGCTCACACCTGTCCAACAGGCCAAGATGTAGAGCTAGCATAGAGCTTGGCTACACTCATGCAGACACTCACACACCAATTTCACCTGGAGGATCCTTACACACACACACACACACACACACACACACACACACACACACACACACACACACACACACACACAAAACTGTTACAAATTTTGTCTTACTGGCCATTTGTTGTTTTATTCCAAATGTCTGCCTTCTTCTCCTTCTTACTCACACACACTCACTAACCTTTTGCGTCAGCCTAGGCTTCCTGCCACCCCACACAACACCCTCTGCAAGTGATGATAACTGTACCATATCACTGTTTTCAGTCTTTTGGATTCAGGGATACAAAAGCTCTCTCTGATGCTGAGGGTACATAGCTAACTTAGTGCTTAGTATATCTGCATTTGTGTTGTTGAACTACTCATCGTATCTTTGACTTATATTGGCCTTGGAAAGTTAGACAGTTGATAGCATCAAAATTTCACAACTTTATAGTGAATGGTCTTGTAATGGTTGTGAAGTCAGAAACTGCAATGTGTATAATTACTTTCTAACTTCTCTCTTTAATGATTTTCCAGGACAAACGTATAGTACACATCATAAGTCATGCCATCATATTCAGATCTTAGGACTGTATGACAACACTGTAGTCAAACCTCATCAGAACAGTAATACTGTATAATGATCTCTTTCACATGCACCTCAAGAGACTCATGCAGCAGCTGGAGAGACCACAGGGCATTCTCAGCAAGATAACACAAGGCCTACAAACCATACTATGATGTTTGTAGATAGAGTAAAAGCCATGCCACTGTAATCTGTCTGTTATAGTATAAGGTGATATCTGCCTGGCCTCCAGGCTAGTGTCTGGCCATGCCCTGGTGGGATGACTGTGTATCCAAAAATCTGATATAGCTGATGATGTCAGTAGTGTCTGTTGAGAATATAGTAATAACATCAGTGTCCCACATGCCGAGGTAAAAGGCTCTCTGTAATGTCAAGCAAGAGAACACACACACACACACACACACACACACACACACACACACACACACACACACACACACACACACTATCTCTCTCACAGAGTTGACTGCAGTGATAATAGAACCCCTACTTATCTAAGTACACAGACTGTAGAACAAAGCATTTAACGCAAGCACCACAGCACAAGTATGACTTTTGCAAGACTTAGCTGAACTTATAGTACATGACATCAGCATAACATGTGTGAGACAAGATGTAGGCAGGCCTGCATATGTTCATAGCATCATAGGTTTATATGAGGCTAGTATTATAATGGCCTTAGGTTCATAGGTTCATAGGAGGTGACTAGACTAATGGCCTTAGAGCCTTTTCAAGCCTAACAAAGTTGTATAATTGTTCACTTATAGACCAAGATATGTAGTCCATATTTGTGAATCCATGATCAACACTGGTTGCCCATGTCTAAGAGTGAAGTAGGTGAAACCCCAGAGATAATTTTATAATTTCCCATCCAATTGTCCAAGTTACACTTAAATAGGATTATTGAGGATCTCAGTTTCACGTGAATTAGGAGTTTGTTCCATAGCAGTGGCAATCGCTGAGAGACATTTCTGTCTCTCCAGCATGTCCAGTTGATGTCACATGCTAGGTTAAGGTCCCTAGAGTGAGTGAGTCTTGTCCCATTTGATTTGCAGAGGTGCAGCATTTCCATTAAGGCAGAGTTTGAGAGTGCTCTGTAGGCCAGGCACAAGTCACCTCTCTGCAGTCTATATGATACCGAGTACAGTGACAGGGCCTTCAGTTTGTCCATGTATGTCATGTGTTAAAGTCTCTGGATTTTTTTGGTGAGAAACCTCTGAGGTCTCAAAAGCTGCTGCAGGTTTCTGGTGAGGTAGATGCAAAAGGGAGCATTGTACTCTATTATTGGTCTGATAAAGGATGAATACAGTGGATTGACAACATCCTTAGTCTTGGATGCTATGCCATTACTTATGAGGTGTGCAAAGCAAAAGGCTTTACTTCCCACTGTGGACACAAGATGATCAAAGTTGATGCTGCTATCAACCTGCATTCCCAAATCTCTCACCATTCAGTTGGAACTTATTGGGGGGTATTATTAATAGTGTAATTTGCAGGTACCTCTAATAGTGCCTATTTTTGGGTTAAGTTTAAGTCTGTGGATTTGGCAACAATCATTTATGTATGTAAGCCCATGTTGTAGTATGTTGACATAATTTGAGGATTCAATGATTACACACAGTTTGCAGATATCAGTGAACTTGCTGAACCACAGGCCATCTGTAATCACCTGGATTCTGAGAAATAGATTCCAAATTGTAAGAGGCCCAGGACAGACCCTTGAGAAATACCACTAGTAACAGGTCTGCTGATAGAGGTGGAATCCCCAAGTATGACTGTATGTGTTCTGTTGGTGAGAAAGTTTTCTACCAGTCTAATGACATGTGGTTTAATCCCCAGCTGGGTAAGTTTCATATGGATACCTGAGTGGGGGATTGTGTCAAAGCCCTTGGCCAAGTCGATATAGGCAGTATGTACTGATTTGCCTTCATCTAGGGCTTTAGTGTCACTCTTGAAGAATTCCACTAGGCATGATCTGCCCTTAACAAAGCCAAACTGGGTCGGGTCAAGAGTTTGAAGGTCATCAATGTCCTTATTGATAAGGCCCAAGATGATTCTCTCCATGGCCTTATAGACAAGGATAGTCAGGGTTATGGGTCTATAGTTCCCTGCTTTAGTTGAAGGGCCCCCTCTGTGCAAGGGGAGTACAGTTGCTGTTTTCTATTCAAATGAGACAAAGCCTTAGCTTTTGGTTGAAGAGAGTACCCAGTGGTTTCTCTAACTCTTGTTTTACACCATTTAGTAAGCAGCCTGGAATGTTATCAGGTCCCATAAAGGCTGGGTTTTTGGACTTGGTGAGTGTGGTTATAATCTGTTCTTTGGAGATAATAGGTAGAGAACTGGTAACAGGTACACTTTGGGGTACGATTGCTGGATACAGGGGTATGAACTTTTTGCCAAACATGTCTGCTATCAGGTTGGCAATGTCCTCAAGTTCAGTATGACTGGTACCGTCCACTATGAATTCAGTGCAAAGTTGGGCCTTCCTTTTTACATTACAGGCATAGCTAAATAATGTATTGTGGTCATCCTTAGCTATGGATGATAATTTAGTTTCATAATTAGTTTTAGAGGACTTTACAAGATGCCTCATTTGCTTGTTCAAGCTATGGAGAGTGTTCTTCTGGTGAGACTGTTCCCTCTAATTCCTGGACATCAGTGTCTTTCTCATGTTGTATAACCTATTTGTGCTAGATATTCACCAGGGTGGCTTGTTTTCTCATGAGCAAATTGTGATCCATTCTGGTACAGCTAAGTCTGTACACTTGCAAAGCTGTTTATACAGATCATTTGTGTACACCTCTGTATAGGATTCTTTACTGTCTGTGGTGGCAGGAGGTTTGAAACTATGTATGCCATCACTTAGGAGGCTATGATTTGCTTTAGAGAAACTTTTCAACCTTTTGGATCCTGAGGGTAGGTCAGGTATGACTGTTACATTGAACGTGACTGATTTATGGTCAGACGTTACCAGGGAGAGTCTCACATATGGGGTGATGCAGCAATCTCTCATGTTGGTGAGTACTAGATCAAGGACTTTCCATCCCCTTGTGGGGGTGAGGACTAACTCTTCCAGAGCATTTATGTTTACAAGGTGCAAAAACCTTAGGGTGAGCATGTTTGACCTCATATATGTATCCCGATTGATGGAAGGATAGTTAAAGTCACCCATGCCATATTCCCAAATAAGTAATGCATACATTTAGTGCAGTCTCTCATTTACACTCCTAGCATTAAGCAACACAACCCTGAGTTTGTCTTTTGAGGATAATTTTATGGTAGGAATTTTGTTCTTATGACATTGCCTAAAAAAGGCACTATGGGGGAGGCAAGTACCTTGGCCAGTAACCAAAAGGCAAGAGGTGATGGATGAAGACCATCCCTGGCAAAGCACCATGGTCTGTCAACCATATCATCCCAGGCTGACAAATACTAGATCCCCCAGGACTGACACTAGTAGCTATGCCAATTATTGAAGTTAATAATTATTTTGTTTGTATTGAGGCATCATCCTGGGTGAAGGTAGAATGCTGCTTTGGGCTATGGACATATCTGTCTGGAACAGATAATCTGAGAGCTCAGTCATATCTCTCTTCATATAGTCCAGTAAGGTATGTTTCAAGTCATTAACTTCAACATGGAGCACAACAGAAGTGTAACTGTGCTTGCTGTTGAGAGACTTGAGTGTGTGTATAACTTTGCCGATCCTGACACCTGACAGGCATCTGACTGCGACTTTCTCCTTGTACAACCTGGTGAGGGGGACCTCTCTGTGTCTCACTATGGATTTGCCTATGACCAAGATAATGACCAAGATAATGGTTGTCATGTCTTTTGCCTTAAGGCCTTAATGGCTGGCACACCAATATATTAGTTTTTATGTGTAGTGGGTTGTCTTGGGACTGTAATGTGTGCAGAATGTTTGCATTTGTGAAGCCTGTGCTCTTTTAGTAAGCTTCTAATGACTACCTGTGTGTATGTAGGGCTATGCGTTATGCACTTGGAATGTTGAGGGGGTGAAATATATGTGTTGACAACCTGTTTGATATCTGGCTTGTTTTAACTGAGAGAGATAGAACATTTATTTTAGATTCATTGTATAGTTGCATCTCTTACATATTGTATTTGTACTTTTTAAAAGTACATGGTAGCCACTATACAAGAGGAAATAGAAGCCTACCTTTGTAAAAACACAAGTACCCTTATTAAGCATGTTTAGATGGTCATTGTTATCAGAGTGATTTTGTGAGCAGCAACAACTGGACCTGTCTCTGAGGTCATGCCAGCCCAGAGGTGACTTTACAATCACCCAACCAATAGTGAAGGTTGTACTTGAACAGAGTTATTGAAGAGCACTGCAACACATGCTGTGGGAGCCTTTAACAGAGGAGTGTGAATCGCTAGTGGGAGATATATCTCTCTCCCCTGTATGTTCTGTTTATGTCATAGTCTATTTGATTTGCAGGTGTCCACATTTCCAGTAGGGCAGAATCTGATACTTCTTTGTAGGTCAGGTATAGGTCACCTCTCAGCAACTTGCAGGAAACTGAATACAGTGACAGGTCTTGCAGTCTTTCCATGTATGTGATGTCTGTAGGACCTGCATTCTCCCAGTCACAAACTTCTATATTTTTTCCAATTGCTGCAATTGTCTGGTTAGGTACAGACAGAAGGGAGCTTTGTACTCAGTTAGTGATCTGATAAGGGTGGAGTATAACAGAGCTATGACCTTCCTAATCTTGAATATGATGTCCAATTATATGACGTGTGCAATGCAGAATGTTAGTCTCACCACTATGACACATAGAGATGAAAATGTAGATTGCTATGAACATGTGTTCACAAGTCTCACAACACTGTGTTTGAGTTGAGAGTGGTGCTATGTATATAATATTAGCAGGGGTACTTCATTGCCAAATGGGGACAATGATTGCTGTAAGGTTCTGTCTGTGAATTTGGCACCAATCATTCGTCTCTGTCAGCCCCTTCTGTAACATGTTGCCACCATTGGTGGGAATCTATATGACTGTGTCCAATTAATAGTCATCTGCAAATGTGGTAAACCACAAACCACCTACAATTGTCTGCACTTCAGGGAAGTAGATCCCACACATTTGATGGCCTAGCACAGATTATTGGGGTATTCCATTGGTAAGTGGCTAGTGGGGGAGTGCAGTCCCAACTTTGATTGGATGTGTTCTGTTGGTGAGCCAGCTGGCTATCCAGCTAACACTGTATGGCTTAATTTCCAGATGGGGCATTTTCACTATGATACATGAATGGAGGATAATGTCAAAAACCTTGTTTAACTGAACATAGGTGGTATGTCCTGTTATCTGTCATCCATCTCTTCGAGGTCAGTATCAAAGAAGTCCATGAGGTTCCATAGGCAAGAGCTATCCTTGACAAACATAACATGGGTTAACTCAAAGGTGTTCAATGTCAGCTATGTCCCTATAGATAAGATCCATGCTGATCCCTTCCGTAGCCTTGCAGATAAGGCTTTTTAGGCTTATGGGTCAATAGTTGTAGTTCTGCATTTTACCAGATCAATGTACAATGCATATGAAGCAACATTTGATATTTCTTTCTATAGTGTAGGCAATATATGTGTGGAAAAAGTACTGAGGCACCAGGGTTGCAGTGCTTGGGGTGGGGCAGCATATGGCTGTATTGTAAATATGTGATATACTGTGGAATAGGGCCATCATTTTTTTAATTT
This sequence comes from Protopterus annectens, assembly GCF_019279795.1. Classification (NCBI taxonomy): domain Eukaryota; kingdom Metazoa; phylum Chordata; order Ceratodontiformes; family Protopteridae; genus Protopterus; species Protopterus annectens. Next base: position 43,767,854 of record NC_056734.1, read on the forward strand.
TTCCACATGTCATGCCATACACAAGAAATGGACAATGAACAGCAGCAATACTTAATAATATGTAGTTTTCCATTGTGCAACAATTAGCAAAGTGTATACACATGCAAGATACACCTATTTGTGCACTACCTATCAATGTGCAAGCACAAGCTGCATTGCTAAAGTCTGACAGTTACTACTGAGTCTATGAAACACACCTACTACTTAACTGACTCAGTGACAGCACATATTAATGTACTGATACTTTCCTTTTGAGGCCAGATGGTACTGAGTTCAAATTCTTCTCTCTCTCTCTCTCTCTCTCTCTCTCTATCTCTCTCTCTCTATCTCTCTCTCTCCCGTTTCCATTTCCAGTGTTTGCATGTGCCACTCAGCATAAACACCAGAAATGGAGAAAAATGAATGGCAGATTTGGCTGTGTTTATTTGGTTTGTGTGAAGTGCAGCAGTATGCAAACTGGTACCCAGGGAACAGACAGGACCTAGACAGCTAAAAATAGAAACTGGATACATTTAATTAATACTACTGGGCAAAAATAGAAACTGGATACATTTAGTTAATACTACTGGGCATTGCCCAAACACACTAAGTGATGCTGTGCAGTGGTTAACTGTGAGACCTTAAGAATGAATAGTAAAATAGGCAGTATAATATAGTTAATCCTGTGGCAGCAGATGTTTGTGTAGGACTAGAGTACAGATGGGCCTGGGTTCTTGTACAGGGTGTGAAACCTGTGGTTTCCTGTTGTAACACTGTAGTTTATAGCAATAAACTGCAACATAGACAAGTGTTTTGTAACCTTGTTGTGGCAACAGGTGTAAGAGTAGGACTGCAGTACATATGGTCCTGTGTTCAAATACAGCATATTCTATACATGTTTGCTGTTTGTTCCACTTCCCATTATAGTCACTCTCACTTATAACACTTGACATAGTGTACATGATATTAATTATGTGTATGAGAGCTGAGACAATATTATGTCAGTTATTTATTTATTTCTTTATCTATGTATTATCTCATTTATTATCAAATGTATGACTGTAGGTATACTGTGTACTATGTTCCAATAAGTATATTTATGCTCTCTGAGTATTGTTATTGTAGCATTACAATTAAAGATAGATTTTTTGGTATTTTATACAGTCATATCAAATTGAGCATGTATATTTCAACTGTAAAAGCAAGTATGCATGCATAAGGCTGTAGCACAATGAAAAATAGCTTTTTTGGTATTATATACAGTTGTATCAAATTGAACACGCATATTCCAACTATAAAAGCAATTATGCATGCTTTAGTCTTTAGCACAAACCAAGAGTACAATAGTAGACTTTAGTCAGAGGTGATGGGATCAAATACCACACTTTCCAACTATACAATAAATATTAATTCTTCAATTATGTGTCACTTAAAGGTTTAAAGTAATAGTTCTATATCAGTGGCACACATGTCCTGCTGAAAACTGACTGCAATACGGATAATATGAACACACACATATTCAATATATGCACATGTAAATGAGTACTTGCCACAGTCTGTAGTATAGTATGCATTTGTTTGGAGCTGGTCGTCTTAAAAGTAATAAGTTATCTGTTAGGGGATGATATTCTTAAGAGAAAAAGTTAAGATAATAGAGTCAAATAATTGTATTAATGCATTGTATGTTATATATGAAGGTACTGATAGTATCTCTTTTTTTTCTCTCACCCCAATCCTTATCTCATTATTTTTTTTTGTTTTATTATGTGTCATAAAAATGTGCCCATGTCATCCATGTGTACCACATCACAAAATGCTCCACAGCACAGTGGGGTAGGCCTGCCCCACAGAATCCACCTGTCCTCACTCCACTGGCCACAGCACCATTGCCCAGCACTTCTGGGAGCTGATCTGGCAGCACCACCTCTGCTGCCTCTGCACTACCTCCCCCTTCAGGTAGTTCTGCCCCAGAGGATAGACCAGTGGGTCCCTCTGAGAGCAGTAGCAAGGGTGGTAAGTTTATCACCTTTGCTGAACTGCCACGGATGGTGCATAGGGTTGTGAGCTGCACTTTTTGTACACACCTAGGCTGGATGAAGGGGCTGCTCTCCCTCTTTTTTCATTGGACCAGAAGGAGGAGAAGGAGACATTAAGCACTCCAGCCAGAGGTAGAGTGAGATGTCAGTGATTACAGTACTGTGGATGAGGACTCAATTCTCACTGTCAACCAGCTTGATGTCCAATGGTCCTGGATGTCCCCATCTTTACTCCATCCATGATGTCCACCTACCTCATATGTCCATCATTATCCCTATATCTTGTCTTGTCTAGTCTGTCTGCTTCCTCACCTATACAACTGACCAAAGACATGCCTATGTCCATTCCCCAACATTCCAATCCAGTACCGTCTGGCTCCAAAAAGGAATGTATCACTGCTTTAACACCTGTTGCCACAGAGTCAGTTAATAGCAGGTGTATTCCACAGACTCATTTCTAACTGTTAGACTTTAGCAATGTGGCTTGCATTTACCCACTGCTTAGCAATGCACAAACAGGTGTATCTTGCATGGGTATACACTTGTTAACTGTCCCACTGCTCCTGGCACTATGGAAATGCTTATATTATGCTGGGCTTCTGCTGTTTACTGTACACTTCCTTTGCATGACATGAAAATGCATGTAGAAACATTACAAACCGAGAGCCCTATCTAACTGTATGTCATATATTTAAAATGCATGCATGTGTTGGCACCCCCCCAAGCAGTACAACCTCAGGGTCTCAGTACGTTTTCCATGCATCTATAAACCACACTAGAAAATGTAATATCAAATGTGTGTTACGCAATGCACATCAATCTAGTAACATGAAGAACTACATCTACTGACCCATGCACCTAAAAAGCCTTATCTGCATGGCTACTGCAGGAATCAGCATGGACCATATCCACAGGGACAGAGGTGACCTTCAACACACCTGATCCTACCCATTTTGGGTTTGGCAAGGTTAGATCTTATTTATTGACCTTTGTGGACTTCTTGGATACAGGCCCCAAAGAACTGGGTGAGGAATAATAGAACATACTGCCTATGCTGAGTTATGCAAGGCCTTTGTCACTATGTCTCATTCATTTCTTATAGAAAAGATCACCCATCTGGGAATTAGGCCATACAGTACTAGATGGATAGCTAACTGACTCAATGACAAAACACACACTCTCAAAGTTGGGGACTGCACCTACACCACTAGACCAATCACCAGTGGAATACCACAGGGATCTGTCCTGCACCCTCAACTGTTTGGGAAATACTTCCCTAAAGCACAGGCTACAGTAGATGGCCTGTGGTTTACCAGGTTTGCAGATGATTGTTAACTGGATTCACTCATATAGAGCATCCAGTGATGGAACATAGTGCAGTAGGGGATAACACAGATTGATGATTAGTGACAAACTCACAGACTGAACTTTAAGCATACAATGACTCTTTGGCATCTTTGCTAATGAAGTATCCCTTTTAATTATGATATGCATAGCACCCAAACACAGTGTTGTGAGACTTGGGAACACATGTTGATAGCAATCTACCCTTTCATCACTATGTGCCCATAATGGTGACACACACACTCTGCATTGCACACATCATACATATGGACATAACATCAAGACCAGAGTATAACTCTGAACCAAACAAAACCAATGACAGTCCCAGTCACAGAAATATGCACTGAACACGGAGATGTAACCACTTTCCTTTTATTTAAATGTTAAAATAACAGCAAGAACTGGTTGAGCGCTTTCATCTACTATGGTAGATTTCATCAGAACCATTACTAACAGCCATTAGCCTCTTTATATATGGTCCTAAACCTTTCAAAAACTAAGTATATGTTATACAAATTGATTAATTGAATAATTTAATTAAATTAATTAAAATTTAAAGTGCTCAGTGCATGATTCCACAATATCTACCTATCACTTATTTCTTTTTTGTCTTAATTAAAACTTGTATTTAAACTGTTCATCAAACATAATTGATATATAAAAACCCAATAATACATGTTTGCTAATGATACAATCAGTTACCACAATATATACAGTTATACATACAAAGTATTAAAAATATTAAAAATCTAGAATGTCTGATATTTATAATGCTATAAATGTACAGTCCCCAATAATGACCTGACCTATCATTACTTCTACCTTGGCTTATCTGAGTATTCCTCGTGTTTACTCTCACCTATACTTCTCTAATACTGACCTAATAGATATAGTATCATTAAGCCCTGGAAATTCAGAAGCATTAAGCTTAATATGCCATCTTGTTTCCTTTTCTCTCAATGATAATTTTATATTCCCACCCCTAGGATTAGGTTTAATAGATTCTAATATACCAAAATCAAAGGAGCTACAGCTACTATTGCCATTGAGATGTCTCCATAATGCATTATTTGTATCCTGTCTTTTTATCCTGTAGTAATGCTCATATATTCGATTCCTCAGACATCTAACGGTTCAAATTTTCCTTTTTTTTTGGGCAACCACCCCTAACACCTGGCTATCCAGCTAACACTGTATGGCTTAATTTCCAGATGGGGCATTTTCACTATGATACATGAATGGAGGATAATGTCAAAAACCTTGTTTAACTGAACATAGGTGGTATGTCCTGTTATCTGTCATCCATCTCTTCGAGGTCAGTATCAAAGAAGTCCATGAGGTTCCATAGGCAAGAGCTATCCTTGACAAACATAACATGGGTTAACTCAAAGGTGTTCAATGTCAGCTATGTCCCTATAGATAAGATCCATGCTGATCCCTTCCGTAGCCTTGCAGATAAGGCTTTTTAGGCTTATGGGTCAATAGTTGTAGTTCTGCATTTTACCAGATCAATGTACAATGCATATGAAGCAACATTTGATATTTCTTTCTATAGTGTAGGCAATATATGTGTGGAAAAAGTACTGAGGCACCAGGGTTGCAGTGCTTGGGGTGGGGCAGCATATGGCTGTATTGTAAATATGTGATATACTGTGGAATAGGGCCATCATTTTTTTAATTTTTCCACATGTCATGCCATACACAAGAAATGGACAATGAACAGCAGCAATACTTAATAATATGTAGTTTTCCATTGTGCAACAATTAGCAAAGTGTATACACATGCAAGATACACCTATTTGTGCACTACCTATCAATGTGCAAGCACAAGCTGCATTGCTAAAGTCTGACAGTTACTACTGAGTCTATGAAACACACCTACTACTTAACTGACTCAGTGACAGCACATATTAATGTACTGATACTTTCCTTTTTGAGGCCAGATGGTACTGAGTTCAAATTCTTCTCTCTCTCTCTCTCTCTCTCTCTCTCTCTATCTCTCTCTCTCTCTATCTCTCTCTCTCCCGTTTCCATTTCCAGTGTTTGCATGTGCCACTCAGCATAAACACCAGAAATGGAGAAAAATGAATGGCAGATTTGGCTGTGTTTATTTGGTTTGTGTGAAGTGCAGCAGTATGCAAACTGGTACCCAGGGAACAGACAGGACCTAGACAGCTAAAAATAGAAACTGGATACATTTAATTAATACTACTGGGCAAAAATAGAAACTGGATACATTTAATTAATACTACTGGGCATTGCCCAAACACACTAAGTGATGCTGTGCAGTGGTTAACTGTGAGACCTTAAGAATGAATAGTAAAATAGGCAGTATAATATAGTTAATCCTGTGGCAGCAGATGTTTGTGTAGGACTAGAGTACAGATGGGCCTGGGTTCTTGTACAGGGTGTGAAACCTGTGGTTTCCTGTTGTAACACTGTAGTTTATAGCAATAAACTGCAACATAGACAAGTGTTTTTGTAACCTTGTTGTGGCAACAGGTGTAAGAGTAGGACTGCAGTACATATGGTCCTGTGTTCAAATACAGCATATTCTATACATGTTTGCTGTTTGTTCCACTTCCCATTATAGTCACTCTCACTTATAACACTTGACATAGTGTACATGATATTAATTATGTGTATGAGAGCTGAGACAATATTATGTCAGTTATTTATTTATTTCTTTATCTATGTATTATCTCATTTATTATCAAATGTATGACTGTAGGTATACTGTGTACTATGTTCCAATAAGTATATTTATGCTCTCTGAGTATTGTTATTGTAGCATTACAATTAAAGATAGATTTTTTGGTATTTTATACAGTCATATCAAATTGAGCATGTATATTTCAACTGTAAAAGCAAGTATGCATGCATAAGGCTGTAGCACAATGAAAAATAGCTTTTTTGGTATTATATACAGTTGTATCAAATTGAACACGATATTCCAACTATAAAAGCAATTATGCATGCTTTAGTCTTTAGCACAAACCAAGAGTACAATAGTAGACTTTAGTCAGAGGTGATGGGATCAAATACCACACTTTCCAACTATACAATAAATATTAATTCTTCAATTATGTGTCACTTAAAGGTTTAAAGTAATAGTTCTATATCAGTGGCACACATGTCCTGCTGAAAACTGACTGCAATACGGATAATATGAACACACACATATTCAATATATGCACATGTAAATGAGTACTTGCCACAGTCTGTAGTATAGTATGCATTTGTTTGGAGCTGGTCGTCTTAAAAGTAATAAGTTATCTGTTAGGGGATGATATTCTTAAGAGAAAAAGTTAAGATAATAGAGTCAAATAATTGTATTAATGCATTGTATGTTATATATGAAGGTACTGATAGTATCTCTTTTTTTTCTCTCACCCCAATCCTTATCTCATTTTTTTTTGTTTTATTATGTGTCATAAAAATGTGCCCATGTCATCCATGTGTACCACATCACAAAATGCTCCACAGCACAGTGGGGTAGGCCTGCCCCACAGAATCCACCTGTCCTCACTCCACTGGCCACAGCACCATTGCCCAGCACTTCTGGGAGCTGATCTGGCAGCACCACCTCTGCTGCCTCTGCACTACCTCCCCCTTCAGGTAGTTCTGCCCCAGAGGATAGACCAGTGGGTCCCTCTGAGAGCAGTAGCAAGGGTGGTAAGTTTATCACCTTTGCTGAACTGCCACGGATGGTGCATAGGGTTGTGAGCTGCACTTTTTGTACACACCTAGGCTGGATGAAGGGGCTGCTCTCCCTCTTTTTTCATTGGACCAGAAGGAGGAGAAGGAGACATTAAGCACTCCAGCCAGAGGTAGAGTGAGATGTCAGTGATTACAGTACTGTGGATGAGGACTCAATTCTCACTGTCAACCAGCTTGATGTCCAATGGTCCTGGATGTCCCCATCTTTACTCCATCCATGATGTCCACCTACCTCATATGTCCATCATTATCCCTATATCTTGTCTTGTCTAGTCTGTCTGCTTCCTCACCTATACAACTGACCAAAGACATGCCTATGTCCATTCCCCAACATTCCAATCCAGTACCGTCTGGCTCCAAAAAGGAATGTATCACTGCTTTAACACCTGTTGCCACAGAGTCAGTTAATAGCAGGTGTATTCCACAGACTCATTTCTAACTGTTAGACTTTAGCAATGTGGCTTGCATTTACCCACTGCTTAGCAATGCACAAACAGGTGTATCTTGCATGGGTATACACTTGTTAACTGTCCCACTGCTCCTGGCACTATGGAAATGCTTATATTATGCTGGGCTTCTGCTGTTTACTGTACACTTCCTTTGCATGACATGAAAATGCATGTAGAAACATTACAAACCGAGAGCCCTATCTAACTGTATGTCATATATTTAAAATGCATGCATGTGTTGGCACCCCCCCAAGCAGTACAACCTCAGGGTCTCAGTACGTTTTCCATGCATCTATAAACCACACTAGAAAATGTAATATCAAATGTGTGTTACGCAATGCACATCAATCTAGTAACATGAAGAACTACATCTACTGACCCATGCACCTAAAAAGCCTTATCTGCATGGCTACTGCAGGAATCAGCATGGACCATATCCACAGGGACAGAGGTGACCTTCAACACACCTGATCCTACCCATTTTGGGTTTGGCAAGGTTAGATCTTATTTATTGACCTTTGTGGACTTCTTGGATACAGGCCCCAAAGAACTGGGTGAGGAATAATAGAACATACTGCCTATGCTGAGTTATGCAAGGCCTTTGTCACTATGTCTCATTCATTTCTTATAGAAAAGATCACCCATCTGGGAATTAGGCCATACAGTACTAGATGGATAGCTAACTGACTCAATGACAAAACACACACTCTCAAAGTTGGGGACTGCACCTACACCACTAGACCAATCACCAGTGGAATACCACAGGGATCTGTCCTGCACCCTCAACTGTTTGGGAAATACTTCCTAAAGCACAGGCTACAGTAGATGGCCTGTGGTTTACCAGGTTTGCAGATGATTGTTAACTGGATTCACTCATATAGAGCATCCAGTGATGGAACATAGTGCAGTAGGGGATAACACAGATTGATGATTAGTGACAAACTCACAGACTGAACTTTAAGCATACAATGACTCTTTGGCATCTTTGCTAATGAAGTATCCCTTTTAATTATGATATGCATAGCACCCAAACACAGTGTTGTGAGACTTGGGAACACATGTTGATAGCAATCTACCCTTTCATCACTATGTGCCCATAATGGTGACACACACACTCTGCATTGCACACATCATACATATGGACATAACATCAAGACCAGAGTATAACTCTGAACCAAACAAAACCAATGACAGTCCCAGTCACAGAAATATGCACTGAACACGGAGATGTAACCACTTTCCTTTTATTTAAATGTTAAAATAACAGCAAGAACTGGTTGAGCGCTTTCATCTACTATGGTAGATTTCATCAGAACCATTACTAACAGCCATTAGCCTCTTTATATATGGTCCTAAACCTTTCAAAAACTAAGTACGTATATGTTATACAAATTGATTAATTGAATAATTTAATTAAATTAATTAAAATTTAAAGTGCTCAGTGCATGATTCCACAATATCTACCTATCACTTATTTCTTTTTTGTCTTAATTAAAACTTGTATTTAAACTGTTCATCAAACATAATTGATATATAAAAACCCAATAATACATGTTTGCTAATGATACAATCAGTTACCACAATATATACAGTTATACATACAAAGTATTAAAAATATTAAAAATCTAGAATGTCTGATATTTATAATGCTATAAATGTACAGTCCCCAATAATGACCTGACCTATCATTACTTCTACCTTGGCTTATCTGAGTATTCCTCGTGTTTACTCTCACCTATACTTCTCTAATACTGACCTAATAGATATAGTATCATTAAGCCCTGGAAATTCAGAAGCATTAAGCTTAATATGCCATCTTGTTTCCTTTTCTCTCAATGATAATTTTATATTCCCACCCCTAGGATTAGGTTTAATAGATTCTAATATACCAAAATCAAAGGAGCTACAGCTACTATTGCCATTGAGATGTCTCCATAATGCATTATTTGTATCCTGTCTTTTTATCCTGTAGTAATGCTCATATATTCGATTCCTCAGACATCTAACGGTCATTCCTACATAATAACATGGACATTTTGTACACTTTGCCAGATACACCACATGTGTTGTCCTACAATTACCTTTTCGAAACCTTATAATTGTACTTTGGGGATCTTCCAGAGTGATACTCGTAACTGGTATGATGTGTTTACACTGATTACACCTCCCACATCTGGTTGTTCCCCTGTCCAGTTGATTACAACCCATACTCTTTTTCATCCCAAATCTTGTATTAAGATTGTTACCATTTCTAAATACAAATTTTGGTCCATCTCCCACTGTCTTATAAACGCCATCATCTGTTTTTAAAATGTTCCAGTTATTCCGGATTATGTTTTTGATGCCATTCACCTCTGGTGCATATTGTATTATACATGCTCTAGTAATATCATTTGTATCCAAGGGTCTATTTTGCCCTAATACACCACTATTCACTCCGCCTAATATTGGCTTAGATTTTTCCCCCCATTCTTTCTTAATGTATTCTGTGGTGACCATAATAATTTCCTTCAGGTATCCTCTTGCCTCAAACATTTTTCCTATATTATCCATTTCTAACACCATATCAGAGTACTGGGAGGTCATTCTGGAGGCTCGAATACATTGCCCTTTTATTATACTCCTCTTTTGGTATAGGGGATGACAGCTTGTGAACTCTAAATAATCATTACTAAAAGTTTCTTTCCTATATAAATTGGACTTAAATCCATGGTCACCTATTGTAATTCTAGTGTCCAAGAATGCTATGCTCTTTTTGTCCATGTTGAATGTAAACCGTAAATAATTACATCTGGTATTGAGATAGGTTATAAATTCATTAATAGTACTTTCATTTCCCCTCCATACTACAAAGACATCATCCAAAAATCTTAAATAACATGCTATGTGAGATTTCCGTTTACTTGATAGAATGAATTCTTCCTCCCAATTTAAGAGGAATAGATTGGCATACATGGGGGCACAAGCAGCCCCCATTGCTACTCCTTTACTTTGCCTGTAGTATTCCCCTTGAAACATAATATAATTGTGAGTCAAAACTACCTCCATAAAGTCCATTATTAGACTTATTTTATCCCATTCCATATCACTATATTTCTGTATACTATTTTGGAATCTGGTTAGTCCTTCTTCTAAGGGGATTCTGGAAAAAAGGTTGACAACATCGATAGTAATTAATGTACAGTCATCAGTGATATATTGATTATCCAATCTCCCTAGAAAATCCCACAAGTCCTTCACAATATGACCAATCTTTGTGTATAAGGTTTTTAACCAGCCATCCACTACTTTACCAAATGGAAAAGTTTTGGATTTACTCCCCGATATGATGGGTCGAAAAGGAGGTTCTGATATATTTTTGTGGACTTTCGGAATTCCAACTATAGTACTAATAATGGTTGAATCTTCCTTTAAAAATTCATATAAACTAATGTTAATTCTGTTATCTAATAACATTTCTTCTAAAATTAAATCCACTTTATGATATCCGATGTTAACTTCATTAATAGATGTGACCTCATAATTGCCTGAATTAAATAATATACTATTAATTTTGTTATTATATTCATTGACATCGTATATTACTACTCCCCCTCCCTTATCGGGCTTCATTATTCTAATGTTTTTACTGGCCTGAATTTGTTTCATTATTTCATATTCTTTATAACATAAGTTGTGTTGATGTTTTGTACCTTTATTCATATATTTGTATAACTCATTGAGAACAACTTTTTCATATATAGCCAAGGTATTGTTTAGGGGGGGGGTGTAAATATGCTTTTTTTCTTAAATTCATCCTTTTCTATTGTATTTTTCCATTTAAAATATACAGCTAAATTTAACTTCCTTAAAATTTTTTTAAAATCTATAATATAATCCACTATATTCCCACTGTTGTTAGGGATATATTTCATTCCTTTAGATAACAGTTTGAAAAATTCCTTAGTTAATTTAATCTGTGTATAGTTGTATATGCTAAAGTCACCCATACTATAGTTTACATCGCTATGTTGTATAATTTCATCGTTTGTAATAATCTTTTTATTCACATGTAATTCCCTGTTCTTCCCCAACTGTTTCCTTGCCAGCTGTCTCGTCTCCTGTTCCACTTGTTGTTTTGGTCTCTCCACTTGCTTCCTCCTAAAAAACCTTTTGTATTATAAAACCCTCCTTTTCTCCCAGTATTGTGTGTGTAGAGTTTTTCTTCATTCCCTTCGTTTATCAATTCATTTCTATCAACATTATTCGTATTTCTTGCATTAGTACTAAACTTATACGCTTCACCCTTTTCATACTGTTGTAAATCTCTCCTCAATTTTCCACATTTTCTGTCATACTGTTTATTAATTTGATTTTCTACCCAAGTGAATTGTGCATTAAAACACATTTCAAATTCATCAAATAATAAGTCATTAGTAATAATTTGATCTAAACGTTCAATTTCAGACAGGAGGCTACAAATTTTTCTATCATTACATGATATTATGAATTTCATAAACGTAAAACCAAATTCATTAAACATTTTTGTACATTCATTCACCTTCTCGTCATCCATCTCTATACCCATAGGCCATTTATAAAATCTCAAGCCCATGGGAACAACATTAGTATCCAGACATTTCTTTAAATATCTATTATCTAACTGGACACTTTTTAATACCTTGAGTTTTTTACCAAAATCATAAATAATGTCCTTAAGCGTTTTGTTGTCCACATTATCATTATCAGTCTCAACATTATCAGTTACTTTCTTTTTGTTACCATTAAAATCATAGCCGATTGCTAAAAAGTTGTCAGTGTTATATCTTTTTTGTCTTTCATTGTAAGAATGCTTGATGTTAGTTTGAACAGTACCTTTAGCCATTGTTTGACCCGCCATTGTGTAAGTCCTCTTCGGTACCGTCCGTTTTGGTCTCGCTCCAGAGATGTTATAATCGTCCTCCGACCCTTCAAGACCAGAGTAGTCATACCTCTGATGTACTCTACCCTTATCACACCAATAATGGAGTACAGTGCTCACATCTCTGTACATTTCTGTACCTCTCCAGACACTGGCAGCAATTGGAGAGAACACAGGGTTGTGCCTGGGAGACTCCCAGGCCTCCAAACATGACATACATGGAAAGACTGACATACCTGCCACTGTATATCATGCAAGCTACTGAGAGGTAATCAATGTCTGCCCTCCAGAGCAGTCTCAGGCCCTGCCCTTCTGTAAATAATGGACATCTGCAATTCAGATGGGACACTTATAATTTGCCCAAGGGTTCTCAACCAATCCTGTGACATAAATAGAACATGCTGGGGAGACAAATATATCCCACAACAATTCATACTCCTCTGTAATAGGCTTCCATTGCATGTGAAGCAGTGCTCCTCAATAACCCTGTTCAAGCACAACCTTGACTACTGGTTGGGTGATTGTAAAGTCACCTCAGGGCTGGCACGTATGTCCCTCATGGAGAGGGCCAGTTGGTGCTGCTCAAAAACATGACCATCTGATTATGCTCAGTAATGGTACTTGTGTTTTTATCCATTTAAGTTTCTAAAGACAATAGTGTTATTAGGCTAGTAGCCTCATATGAACATATGAAGCTATCTGCCTGTGCAGGGCTTACAACCTGTTGTCAACCACATGGCCTGCTGATGTTATCTACTATAAGTTCACCTGCACTCTTGTATAAAACAAACTTGCGCCATGGTGCTTGAGTAATGTACTGTGCTCTGTAGTCTGTGCACTTAGATAGGTAGGGATCATAGGAGATTACTAGACTAATGGCCCTGGGGCCCTTATAAGCCTAGCCAAGAGCTTATCCCCAAAAAAAAAACCTCAGTCAGCACCTGTCACCCCTGTCAATGAGGGACAAAAGTGGAACCCCTGGGACAAATTTGTGGTTTTCCATCCACTCATCAAGGTTGTGCTTGAAGATGGCCAGCAAGGCACTCTGTTTGACATGTATGGGAAGTCTATTCCAGAGATGGGGCAGCCTCTGGGAGACAAACCTGTCTCTACAGCAGGTTTTGTTGATGTCACATATTAGATTTAGGCCTGTTGAGTGGATAATACACAAGGAGTTAGACTTATGGATATGGGGCATCTCTAATAGGGCAAGGTCTGATATTGCCTTGTAGGTGAGACACAGATCACCTCTGAGCAATCTGTATTACACCAAGTAGAGTGATAGTGATTTGAGCCTAGGACAGGTGTTGGAGGCCATGGATTCTCTTTGTGAAGTATTTATGTGGCCCTTCCAATTGGTGCAGGTGTTTGTTTTGAAGAGGTACATACCAAATGGAGTGTTATAGTCAATTATAGGTCTAATGAGGGAGGAGTACAGAGAGGTAATAACCTCCTTTTTTCTGGATGCAATCCCTTTACTTATGAAATGAACCAAAAAAAGGCTTTTCTGACCACTGCCACCACATGATGGTCGAATGTGAGATTCTTGTCAACCTGAGTACCCAGGTCTCTCACCACAGGTTGTGTGCCTAGGGGGTTGCCATTGATGTGGTAATCAGTAGGGGCCTTGTTTTTGCTGAATGGTATGATAATACATTTTTTGCGTATAACTTAAGGCCCTGACATTGGCACCTGTTATTTGTACCTGTTGACACTCCTGCAGTATGTTAACATCATTTTGGAGATCAGTGACAGCACTCAACTTACAGTCATCTGCAAACTTGATCAGCCACAGTCCCTTTGTCTTTGCCTGGACCTTTGAGAAGTAGATGCCAAACAGTAGGAGTCCCAGGACAGATCCGAGGAAAACACCACTAGTGACAGGTCTGCTATCGGAGGTGGTGGCACTTATTTTGACCTTGTGGGCCCTTTCTGTGAGCCAGTTGGTCACCCATCTAATGAGATACGGATTAGCACCAAGTTGTTTTAGCTTTTTGATGATGCCCAAGTGGGGGATTGTGTCAAAGTTCTTGGCCAAGTCAAGGTAAGCTGTATGTGCTGACTTTCCCTCATCCAAGGCCTTGGTGACAGTCTCAAAGGAGTCAACTATGTTCAATAGGCAAGATCTGCCCCTGATAAATCTGAACTGGGTGGGGTCAAGTGCTTGGAGATTGCCTATGTCCTTGTTGATGAGATCCATAATAATACGCACTGTGGCTTTACAGATCAGACTTGTCAAGCTAATGGGGTGATAGTTTCCTAGGTCAGTAGTGGCACCACCTTTGTGCAAGGGGATGACAATGGTGGTTCTCCACTCTGCTGGAATGAAGCCTGTAATTAGGCTGTGGTTGAATAGGGTGGTCAATGGCAAAGCTAGTTCTTGCTGGAGATGGTACAGAATACAGCCTGGGATACTATCAGGTCCAATAGAAGCTGTGTTCTCTGCTTTGGATAGAGCCTTTAACACTTGATCTATGGAGATGTGAGGTGTGGGACAAGTATCAGGGATGTCAACTGTTCTATTGGGGGCAATAAGGGGGTGAATTTTGTGCTGAACCTATCAGCTAGCAGGTTGACTAAGTCAACATGATTAGTGTAAGTGGTACCATTAAGTACTAATTTGGAACAAACTTGGGCTTTGCCATGGAGATTCCTAACATAACTGAAGAAGGACTTGTGGTTTCCCTTTGTTTTGAAGGCTAGTTTCAACTCATAATTGGCTTTGGAGGTTTTCAACAGTGATTTAATTTGTTTGTTGAGGCAGAGGAGGGAGTTTTTCCAATTTGGAATTTGTTTCTTTGTACCCCTGGACAACAGTTTCTTCCTTTTGTTGTAAAGCCTGTTGATAGAGTATGTCCAAAAGAGAGGCTTGTGTTTCCTTGAGGAGCAGGGTTTAGTTCTATTGGGTATGGCTGAGTCCATGCAGTTGTACAGGTGCTTGTATACTGCAGTGGCGTACTGTTCAGCATAGTTGTCGGCATCCTCTGAGGGGGGCGGTGGTGTGAAGCTGCTGATACCCTCCCTTAGAAGGTTGTAATCAGCTTTTGAGACATTTTTTAGCCTGGTTACTGCTGGGGAGTGGTTGGGTGGGATAGAAACTTTGAATGAAGACAGACCGATGATCTGATCTCACCAGGGAAGAACATATTATGGGAGTAGTACAGTAGTCACCCATGTTAGTGAGAACTAAGTCCAGTATGTTACCTCCCTTTGTGGGGGTGAGATCAGCTGGTCTAGTGCATTAGAACTGATGAAGTCAAGGAATTGTTGGGTCAGTGCATTAGTGCAGGAATAATTCACCCAGTCTATGGTGGGGTTGTTGAAGTCACCAAGGAACAGGGTGTTTGGGGGTACATTGATGAAGTCAAGTAGGTCCAGGTAGGAGGATTGGGTGTCCTGAGACATGGAGGGGGGTCTATAGCTGGCTATAACTTGGA
The DNA here is from genome assembly GCF_019279795.1 of Protopterus annectens. Taxonomy (NCBI): domain Eukaryota; kingdom Metazoa; phylum Chordata; order Ceratodontiformes; family Protopteridae; genus Protopterus; species Protopterus annectens. The sequence continues at coordinate 43,783,719 of NC_056734.1, forward strand.
TAAGTGTATTTCCAACTGTCAGCAAGTATCAAAATACTGGCAATCCATGTCTGTTCTCACTGCAGTCAGCTGTGTGTGTGTGTGTGTGTGTGTGTGTGTGTGTGTGTGTGTGTGTGTGTGTGTGTGTGTGTGTGTGTGTGTGTGTGTGTGTGTTTGTGTGTGTGTGTGTGTGTGTGTGTCTAAACAGCAGGGCAGTTGTGTGTATCATACAGTTACTTCTCCAATTACATGGATTTTCAGTATTTTGATACTTGCTCATGCCTACACATCAATTTCATCCAGACCTCCCAACCTCTTGTCTCCCACATGGCCTGATGATGTCATCTACTATAAGTTCACCTGCACTCCTGTATAAATCAGCCTTGTGTTAAGTATTCTGTTCTGAAGTCTGTCTACTTAGATAGGTAGGGGTTCTGTTCTCACTGCAGTCAAGTGTGTGTGTGTGTGTGTGTGTGAGTGTGTGTGTGTGTGTGTGTGTGTGTGTGTGTGTGTGTGTGTGTGTGTGTGTGTGTGTTTGTGTGTGTGTGTGAGTGTGTGTGTGTATGTGTGAGAGAGAGCTGTTGCCTCACATTACAGAGAGCATTTTACACCAGCATGTGGGACACTGTCATCTTCTCCTCAACAGACACTGCTGATGTCATCAGCTATATCACATTTGTTTTACCATGGTAAGGTTGAACTGGACCCCATCGAATGATGGGATCATCGACCCACATCTGCAAAAACAAATATGTCGAATTCTGACATTGTCACAATATGACTCAACTTTGACCTCAGAATGGGCTTTAATATGGGTCGAGATAAGGGTGAGATTCATACTTCAACAATCTCGGGCTCGACATTGTCACCGTTCGACCTCCGGACTTCAACTGAAGTGGGTCACTTCAAATTTATCATAGTAAACCTCACATTTTTGGATATTCAGTACTCCCAACAGGGCATGGACTGATGCTGGCTTGGGGCCAGGCAGGAGTCACTTCATCCTATACAATAACGTTTATAGTGACATGGCTTTCAATCTAGCCACATACATCATGGCATGGTGTGTAGGCCCTATGTTATCCTACTGAGAAAGACCTGTGGTCTCTCTAGCTGCTACATGCGTCTGGTGAGATACATGTAAAAAAAGAGCATATACTCTATTACAGGTGTAATGAGGTTTGACTACAGTGCTGTCATACAATCCTAAGATATCAATATGATGGTGTGGAACATAGGGATTTCAATAGCAGTGTGGACATTTGATGGTCAAAGTTCAGATTGCTATCTGATTGTGTTCCTACTGCTTGCATCACTGGGTTTCTGCATTTATTCTATTTATTTATTTTATTTTACATTTGTTTATGGGGAAAGTCCAGCTGGACATGTGTCCTTTTTCAGTGGAGGCCCAGGGAGAAAAGCTCCAATGTTATACAGTACATAGTTTAGTAAAACACAATTTTAAAACAGTAATTCGATACATAACTTTAAAACATTAGTAGTTCATCAGGAATAAAAAAAATAGGAACTGTAGTAAGAACATTTCATGCATAGTGAGGGTTTGTAGTTATATTCATTGCCCATAACTTTGAACAGAGAACATTAGAAATTGAGAAAGATACAGTTTGACATAAAAATATGCAGTGAGTTAAGAGAATGAGTTCAATGTTTCTAGAAGTGGTCTAGTGCAGTAGTACAAGGAGGGTTGGAAGGGTGGTTTGGGGGAGGGTCTATCCTGGAGTGTAACCGGGGCAGAGCCAGGAGTTAGCAAGGTGGGTTTTTAGAAGTTTTTTAAACTGTTTAAATGTGGAAGTGATCACTAGTGAGTTTGGCAGACAGTTCAAAAGCTTGGAAATATAGTTGGAGAAGAGGGCTTCACCTATTGAATTTTCTGATTTGTTGACTTGGAGGAGAAATTTATTGTTTGATCAAAGGGATCTACAATCATAGTATGGTTGAATAATGTCTTTGAGGGCTGGGGTCTTTTCTGGGTGGTCGAGAATTTTATGAGCTAAGGTTAGTTGATTAAACTGAAGGAGTAGAGGGAGTTCTAGCCAATCAAGCTGCTTGACTGATAGACCGTGATGAGACTTATAGGAAGCATTAGTGGCAAATTTGTTGATTTTATTATAGCAGGTTTCAAGATTGGCAAGGTCAGTTTTATGGAGGTTTGTTAGAATTGGGGATGCATATAGGAGTGTTGATAGAATGTGTGTTCTAGAAACTGTGACTTTTGTACTGCTTGCTAGAAATTGTTTATTCCTATAAAGGAGGCCACGTTTCTTGTGAACTTTTTTGATAGTTTGGCCTATGTGGAGGTCAAATTTCAGGTTATTGTTAATTATAACCCCTAGCAGTTTGGTATAAGGGGTAGGAGTGATCATAGATTTATTTTTAAAGAAGATGTGGAGGGTTGTGGAAGAAGAAGCATTTCTAGTGGAGTAGAAGAGCATAAGTTTAGTTTTATTAGGATTTAATATAAGTTGGGAGTTTGTTACCCCCTTTTCAACAGATAGGAAGGAATCTTGGGTGATGGATTAAAGGTCATTGAGGGTAAAAGCAGAGGAGATCATAGTGGAGTCATGAGCGTATTGAATCACATTGGCATGGGGAGTGGCAGATTGGAGCTGATTGGTAAATAGTGAGAAAAAAGGGGTCCAAGGATGGTGCCTTGTTGTACCCCTAGGGTGTCTGGTAGGAGGGGTGAGAAGGACTGTTGCCAACTGATGGCTTGTTGTCGGTCTGATAAGTAGTTTTGAAACCAGGCTATAACCAGATCATTGAGGTTGTGGGAGGAGAGACCATTAATGAGTTTGCTGTGATTGATCATGTTGAAGGCCTTTGACAGGTTTAGGAATATGGCTGATACAAATTGGGAGTTCTTTCTGTGCTGATTAACTATGTTTGTTAAGGATAGTAGGGCTGTTGTGGTGCTATGTGCAGGGTGGAAACCATGTTAGGTATGGGATAGGAGATTGTGAGATTGTAGGTATTTTATGAGTTTGGAGTGTACTACTCTTTCCATGATTTTAGACAGGGGTAAAAGGATGGCAATGGGGTGATAATTAGTATGTTTGCTGGAGCTTCCATTTTTGTGCAAAGGCAAAATTTGAGAGATTTGCCAAATAGTGGGGACATATGCTTCTGTTATTGATCTGTTTATAAGTATGGTTATCAGGTATGAAATAGATTCTGATGCTATTTGTAGATATTCCACATGGAAATTATCAGCAGCTAAACTGGTCAGTTTTAGTTTTTAAGTAGTTTTTTGATATAATAGATGGGGCTTGGGTTTAACTTGAAGTAGTTTGTGCTATTTTTAGGAGGGATATTGGGGTTTATTTTTGGAGGGTAGGGTTAGTGTTAGTCTGATTGTTAACTAGTGTTTGAATGGATTCTGCGAAGTAGGTGTTGAATTGAGTGGCCATGTTTCCACAGTTGTCAGCTGTTTTTGGTGTAGGGGCAATATTATTTCCTAGTTGCAATAGGTTGTTTACTGCAGCCCAGAATTTTTCTGGATTATTCTGATGTTTGGTTTGGATGTTGTGGTAGTAGTTAGAAATGTCAGTTTTAATAAATTTTTTAACTTTGTTTCTAAGTTGTAGGAAATGTTGTTTAGTAGTGCTGGTTTTGTTCTTATGGAATTGCAACCAGGCCTTATCCCTGTCTTTGAATAATGTTCTAGTTTCTTTGAATAACCATGGTGCATAATTGGATCTGTAATTTGATTCTAATGTTTCTAGATGGGGCATGGGTGTTAAGAATCTCGAGGAAGGTATTGAAGGAGACTACGGCCTCAATCCAAGGGCAGTTGTTTGAGATGTTCCCAGGAACAATTTTTGAGGGCATAGATAAAATTATTAGGATTTAAATTCTTTTTGCTCGTAATTGCATGGAAGCAAGTCTGATGTGATGGGTGGTTGTGATTGCTTAAGATAAATGTTGGACAGTGGTCATTCAAATTGTCAGGGAGGCAGCCTGAGTGGGATGACAGGTGGGGAGAGTTAACTAAAATCCAGTCTAGTATTGATTCCCATTTGGAGGTTTTATAGGTCCCAAACAGAAATGAGATGATTTGGGCAAAGCCATATAGGTTAATGTGTATTCAGCGAGTTGTGGAGGAACATAGGAGCCAGTCAATATTGAAATCTCCCATTAAGATGATCTCTTGAGGGCGGGATGCGGAGCACCATTGAAGAAGGTTTTCCAGAATGGCAATGTTGTTACCTGGTGGAATATAGCCAGCTATTATATTGAGATGTTTTCTGGGGTTGATGGTTAATTTGACTAGAATTAGCTCAGTATTTGGAACGTCTGGGGTGGGGGCATCCGGGAGGTCAAGTGATATTTGATCTTTGTGTAAGATAGCTACACACCTCTTTTTTTGTTTATTCTATCTTTCTGTAGGATATTGTAGCCTGGGGGGTTGGTTTCACTATTGTTGATGTCTGGATTTAGCCATGTTTCAGTTAAAGTAACTATATTTGGGGAGTAGTGGGATAGTAAAGCATGTAGATTGTGGGTTTTGTTAGTTATGCTACTTACATTTATGTTGAGGAGGAGGATGGATTAATTTTTCTTTTGGTGAAGTAGTGTAAGGTTAGTTTGGGATGGGTCGGGAAGTGAAACGGGTATTTGTGGGACCAGGATTTAGATGGATGTCTCCTGCAAGAATTAACTGTTTTGATATATGGTGAAGGAGTTTGGAGAGTTTATTTAGGAGCTTAGAGAATCTAAAGGTGCTAGGAGATTTCATTAGTTGTGGAAGAAGTTTGATTGCATGACAGTCTATACTAGTGGTGTGGAAGAGGCTGGGGTGATAAACCAATGTTGAGTATTATGAGGTGTTGGGGTGTTGAGGTTTGGTATGGAGGAGGGATTGTGTGTTTGAGAGGACTCTCATATGATGAGAGCTTATATAGTAGGAGTAGATGAGAATTGGAAGTAAAAAGGAATAGAGTTGTTTTTAGAGATGACATTCTGAGGAGGGTCTAGTGTGTATACTTACTAGTGGTTGTAGAAGGTGAAAAGGTGTTGTGTGTGTTAAGAGTTAATGTGTAGGAAATGGGAGTTCTTATTTAGATGGGAATGTAGGGAAAGGATAGAGGGTATTGGTTCCTGGTTTGTAGGTGTGATTGTGGTTAAGTATAAATTTACGTGTAGTGGGGTTGGTGGGAATTGGAGGTAGGGTAGGGGAGCAGAGTGAGCCCGAGAGCAGTGAGGTTGAATGGAGTAGGTTGAAACCACCACGAGGCAGATGTTGGTGTTAAGAAAAACAATCAGCAGAGTAGTATATTGGCAGGTAAGTTTACTGCGGTTTTGAGGCCTGTCCTTTACTACCCTTAATTTTAAAACAGTTTATCAGACATTTAAAACAATATATTAGGATCCTTCAGGTTGTTAAATAGTAAGTCTTGTAGCTGGGAAGATCTATTTCTAAATTAATTCACTGAGTAGACCAGATTCTTGGGTGGGTTCAGAAGGGACCTAGTGTCCGGGTTGTGTGCATGCCACTAAGAGCTTCTTTACAAGATGGCACTAAACTGCTATGTTAACAGGTTAATATAAAAACATACATTGTTGCTGGGCTAAACACTTGTAACTTCATTGCATTGTATAACAGTTGTCAATGTTGTGATTAACATGGAACTTCACTTTTCAGATGGACAACATTAAAAGATTTCTGCATTTATTTGTAGGTAATGTGTCTTTGTCACCATTCAGTTGTGTGTTAGCTCTTCCTGTATTATGTTATCACCATTGGTGGACTCAATGATTGCATACAATATGGAAGAATCAGCAAACCTGGTAAGGCAAAGGCCATATAATTTAGTCTGAACTGTCGAGAAATGCAATTCAAACATAGATTCCTGAGGTTTGCCGGTGGTGACAACTGTACTGGTACAGGTTGATTCACAAACTTTCACATGATGTGTTCTGAAAGTGAGCCAATTGTTTACCCATCAACTGACATAAGGTTTAATCCCCATCTTGGGAGTTTTCTCAGTGATACCTACATGTGTGATTCTATCAAAACCCTAGGCCACATCACAATATTCAGCATGCACTGTCTTGCCTTCATCCAGGCCTATCACATGGAATCAATGCACTTTGACAACATCACGGATTGTCTATGCAGTGACCCAGCACATACACCTTGCTGATATGGTTGAATACACAGTTCAAAACACCTTCCACATGGCCTATGAATCCACCTGAGATGGGAGGAAAGCACCTGATGCATACATGTATGGAGACATCCTGACTCTCCACGACTGTGAGGTAGACCAACATGACATCATGGACCTCCTCTACATGTACACTGGTAATATTCCAGGTGTATGCAACAGACCTGTGTCAGTTATTACTGCTACATCAGGTCCATTGCATCGGATACATGTCCTCAAAAAAGTCATTCACAGCATGCATGATGACAACAGTATCATCAGGTGGAACTTGAACAAGTCAAGGCATTTGACAAAAATCCACACTGAGGTATTCAATCGACATTGTCATATGTGGCCATAAACAGCTATATCACCAAATGGGTAGACCAGTGAATGATATATGTGGCATCTCACTTTGTTGAAATGTGTGATGTGGCATATATCTTACGTCCAGTGATCAGGTTGGTACATTGAGGTGTCTGATAAGCCCTTTCCTGCCCATTAGTTCAGTGATGGACATCCAGATGACATACACATGTGTCCAAATTGCCTGAAGGACTATGGCTTGTGTACAGTCATTGACTCCAGCTGTTGATATTAGTATATTAAAGACAGTATCAACACATACCAGAAACTGCTGCCACAGCCATGCCAACACCTGCATTGATGAGACACATGGAGGGATTTGTTGAATCAAGGAAACAGACACACCATCCAAGTATAATGTGGGCATCACACCCCATAATCAAAACTATAGGTATGTGACCTGTGTCCAGGAGAAGATGGTAAGTGGCATATCCACCAGCATGTGGTCACAGTGCTGACTACTGCCTTGAATGTAACACAGGTACTGGGTATGTGAAGGACAGGCACATCAAAGGCCATAATAACTTCATGGGTCCCAGACTTCATCACACCAATAACTGTGTACAATGCACGTTTCTTCATGTGCCTCCATAAACATCTTCCAGTGATGTGTAACTGAAGTGTACCATCTTTGTCATAGTCTGCTGTCACACAGCTTATTGGCCATACCTAGGTATTCTTTCTGGAGAATATCCATGACTGTCTGATGGTGCAGAACAACAATAGGTTCATAGGTGTTTACTAAGCTAATGACCACAAGGCACTTTTTAAGCCAAGCCTTGGATCCCAAATCTCGGGAAAGTTCTAATACCCTTGATAAGTGTAAGAGCAGGGACTTGGGAGATGAAACATTTACAAGCAGGGTCCTGGGAGATGAACCATTTGGAGGTTTCCTGTGTCCATTACAGACATAGGTGCCAAACCAGGGATAAATTTCCTGTTCCCCATCCAATTTTCCAGGTTACACTTGTATTGGGTTAGGGAAGAACTCTGCTTCACACTGATGGGGAGTCTGCTCCAGAGATGAAGTCTCTGGGATACATCCCTGCCTCTCCAGCAGGTCCTATTTGTATCACAGGCAAGGTTTAAGTCTTTAGAATGGGTAATTCTGGTGCTGTTTGTTTTGTGGATATGCAGAAGGTCCAGACAATGCCCTGTATGTCAGGCATAGCTCTCCCATCAAAAGCTTGTAGGAGACAGAATACAGGGATAGCATCTTGAGGTGGTCTGCATAGGACACTTTACTTATGCTCTGTATTCTTTTAGTGAAGAACTTCTGTGGATGTTCCATTTGTTTTATCTGCCTGTTTGGGTACATACCAAAAGGGACATTGTACTCAATGATAGGTCAGATGAATGTGGAATACAGTAGAACAATGACTTTCTTAGACCTAGATGCCATACCTTAGTTTATAATTTGCACAGCATAGAATGATGTCCTCACTGCTGTGGACATGTAATGGTCAAAGGCTAGATTACTACGTGGGTCCATAACTACTGAGTCAACTCTAAGGGGTGTATTGTCAATGTGATAGTTACTAGGAGTGGATGATATCCTGATGGATACTATTATGCATTCCTTGTCACTTAGTTTTAGTCCAAGGCTCTGACACCAGTTGTTTGTCTGTGTCAGCCCTTCCTGGACAACATTTGTGTTATTGTGGGATTCAATGACAGCTCCTAATTTGCAGTCATCCACAAATGTACTCAGCCAGAGGCCATTGACACTGGCCTTGACTTCAGAGAAGTAAGTGCCAAAAAAGGAGTGGTCCATGGACAGATCCCTAAGGGACTCCTCTTGTGAGTGATCACTTTGTAGAGGTGGACTCCCCAATTCTAACTTCATGGATCCTGTCTGTCAGGCAGTTGGCTATCGACCAGGGGATATATGGGTTTGTACTTAACCTCTTGAGTTTATCAACAATGCCTGAGTGGGGTATTATGTCAATTGCCTTGGTCAGGTAAATATAGGCAGTGTGAACCATTTTGCCCTCATCCATCACTTTGGTGACCTCAATGAAGTCCACCAGGTTGAGTAGGCATGTCCTGCCCTTGATGATACCAAACTGGCTTGGTTCCAGTGTCTGGAGGTTTCCTATATCATTACTTATCATTTCCATGATAATTCTTTCCATGTCTTTGCATATGAGACTAGTGAGATTTATGGGTCTGTACCTTCCAGGATCTGTAAATGGGCCACATTTGTGTAGAGAGATAACTGTTGCTGCTCTCCATTCATAAGGCACAAAACCTGTTTAGAGGCTACACTTAAATAGTAATTGCAGAGGGCCTGAAAGGTCATGATTCATGCTATTTAGACAGCATCCTGGGATATCGTCTGGGCCCAATGATGTAGTGCTCTTGGCCTTAGATAGTTGTTACACCAAATGCATGTGTGCTACTCATCCAGCTTATGCACACACTGCATACATGGGTGTTTGACAACATTAATGACATGTATATCATTTGTGACAGTGTGGATTGTGTCATAGATACATGCCATGCACACAAGGCAACTAGCTTGTATTGACCATACTGTCATGTACAGCTATAGCAGTGTCCTTCCTAACACCTCCTGCAGATGTTACAGTGCTGGAACAGTGTACGTGATTACCCTCCAAGAGTGTGGATGTATCATAATAGTTGTTCAAGTGTGTGAGTGCAGGTTCATCTGTTATCACTCCACATCACATAATTACTTCAGAGGCATGGGATAAGTGCTGGTATTGTACTGATATTGTCCATTATTGTGGTTGGTTCTTGTAATTTTTGCCATGATCCTTTACCTGTGGCCACCTTGCTGGAGACATCTGCTGAGAAAACATTCATACTCAGATATATCATTTTGCACAGCTTCCCAAAATGCACCCTACCTTAATTGTATGTCAGATTCCTGATAGATGTCCTCTGCATTATTCATGTAAGGATGCATATCTCACACAGACATCCTCTCCACTGTTATGTCACCTTGTGTGATAGTAGCAGACCACACATTTTCACTGTACAGTCCATACAGTGCTTGGTGTGGCTGCTACAACCATCTTCATTAACATGCCCTCCTCTGCTATACATATGGGAGTTTGACCTGTACTATTTCCCTGTATTCATTCCTACAATTCATCTCTGTGTCCCTATTCAATGCACACACTTTCCCTAGGTGATCATTTTACATGGCACTCCCATGTCCTTTTACAAATCATTAACACAGCTTTGGTACAGAATGCCAGGAATAAGATATCACAATACTCTGAACTGTAGGTACACTGTCCTGTACTTTGGACCATATACTTCACATTCATACCTCTCAACTGTCCAGATATTCCCACAATCTACAGATGTTTTCCTTAACAAATATGTGGCTTTCTGCTATATCACTGGGATGAGCTCTGGACTGGTGTGACTCAATATTGCATACATTTGAGTTCATACCTCTCAACTTTCCTGATCTGTGCAGAATGTCCAAATTTTGTCTCTTATTTCTGACTTTTTTCTCATAACATTTTTTTCTCCCAAATCATTGGCATGTCATTGCAGAGTGCAGTCAGAAACTGATGATTGACATTTGAGTTTCAAACTTTATGTTCTTCAGAAAGTTCATGCTAATGTACAACCTATATATTGTACTAGACATCCTAAGTTTGTCAGTGCAATATTAATATTAAAAATCTGTCCCTATTTCTGGCCATTTTCCCCACTTTATTATGGCTTTCTCCACATTTATCACTCAAAGAGGTTGTGAGTGCTACAATCTAGCACATTCCTATGTGGCATCTATGCCAAATATGTCCCTTTTACTGGGTAATTGTCCTCTCATGAAGATGGCCTCTGTGCATATATGTTGCACTAACAGAATGGCACCTATTTGTAAAACCCCTGGTGATCATCGTGGCATTGTGCACAATTGCGCACACCGTAGGTGCTCTTCCTTACATGGCATTGTTATCCATGTTCACTGACAAGGATTCGCTATGTGTAAAGTACTGGTGATCATTGTGGCATTCGTCACAAATCTGCACACTGTAGATGTTCTCCTTTACATGGAATTACTATCCGTGTTTGCTTTTAAAGTTTCATTCCAGCAACACAATTGTAAGACACAAAACATAGCTTAGGCTCATCACATCTCAACTGATATGCACCATTGTGCAAACACATAAACTCCATGTAAGCTCTGAGCAAAGCCTACACAGACCCCAGGCCACTTAGAAGCAGGACGGCAGTGCGCCATGCATAGTAATGAAGGTGCGTTGCCCGAGCCCCCAGGCTTACATGGAGTTTGTACGAGTGCAGGGGGCATGTCTGAGAGCAGAGCCCTCAGAATAAACATGCCCCCTGCAATGGTGAACACCAGAAAGTGGATATAAATGTACAATACCACTCATAGGTGTCCACATATCCCCACCAACAGTCCCTCTTGTGTACAACAGCAACAAGAAATAAAAATCAAAAGAAGAAACCCCCATATTGGTGTCTAAAGCTCCGTGTACAACTAACCATA